>NC_065448.1:40286670-40589755 GCF_917563875.1 Diabrotica virgifera virgifera
CGATTGGTTGGTATTAACAAAATCTTTGTATAACGACCGCTATCGTCAATCTTACGCAAAATTTTTCGTAGAAACGGGGGCAAAGGTCAATAAAGTCAGTGAAATCGGATTTATTATTCTAAAAATGCTGTTACTTCAAGATAGGTTGTCCGTCGTAACATACGTCCACAGGACCGAGTGGTCCACTTTCGAATGCGACAACATACCCGAGGACGAATATTCGGTGGATTTTCTAAAATTTTTAACAAGAGAATACAATATAGATTTAAACTTTTGTAATGAGAATGGAAATACAATCGGTCACTACGCAGCTCGATATAATTCACTGAATGCTATAAAATATCTTAAAGAGCAAGGGGCAAATCTAAACATTTCCAACAATAAAAAACAAACACTTGTTCATGTAGCTGCTCAAGTATGTGCATTTAATGTCCTACGATATTTAGTAGAAGATTGTAAAATGGATGTTAACGTTTCTGATGTTGATGGGAATTTACCGGTTCATAGAGTAGTTGAATTTGGTAGAGTTGATATTTTAATGTATCTTAAAGAAAAAGGGGCAAATCTAAGCATTTCCAACAATAAAAAACAGACACTTGTTCATAAAGCTGCTCAATCTGGTAATTTGGAAGTCCTACAATATCTAGTAGAAGATTGTAAAATGGATGTTAACGTTTCTGATGATGATGGGAATTTACCGGCTCATTTGGCAGCTTCTAATAATAAAGTTTGGATTTTAAGATATCTTAAATCAATTGGAAGTGATTTAAATCCACGTAACTGTAAAGGAAAGACTTCAGTGCACTTCGCAGCTGCGGGGGATGCCGTTGATGTTCTCAATTTTCTTAAAGATGAAGGTAATATTTCTTTAAATTTAGACTTACGTGATAAAGATGGAGATTCACCCAGTCACTGTGCAGCTGCTAAAAATTCACTTACAGCTTTAAAGTATCTTAAAAAGCAAGGGGCAAATCTAAGCATTTCCAACAAGAATAAATATACACCTGTTCATATAGCGGCTCAATATGGGGCATTAGACGTCCTACGTTATTTAGTAGAAAATTGTAAAATGGACATTAACGTTTCTACAGATATTGGGGAAATACCGGCTCACTTGGCAGCTCTTTCTAATAAAGTTGAGATTTTAAGATATCTTAAATCAGTTGGAGGTGATTTAAATCAATGTAATAATCAAGGACAGACTTTAGTGCATTTGGCTGCTGAAGGCGATGCAGTTAACGTTCTAAATTTTCTTAAAAATGAATGTAATTTTTCTTTAAATTTAGACTTACGTGATAATGATGGATTTACACCCAGTCACTGCGCAGCTTCTAATAATGCACTTAAAGCTATAAGGTATCTTAAAGAGCAAGGGGCAAATCTAAGCATTTCCAACAAGAATAAACGTACACCTGTTCATGAAGCCGCTCAGAGAGGCGCATTAGAGGTTCTGCAGTATATAGTAGAAGATTGTAAAATGGACATTAACGTTTCTACATATCTTGGCAATTTACCGGCTCATTTGGCAGCTCTTTGTAATAAAGTTGAGATTTTAAGATATCTTAAATCAGTTGGAAGTGATTTAAATCAATGTAATAATCAAGGACGGTCTTTAGTGCATTTGGCTGCTGCAGGTGATGCAGTTGACGTTCTAGATTTTCTTAAAAATGAATGTAATTTTTCTTTAAATTTAGACTTACGTGATAATGATGGATATTCACCCAGTCACTACGCAGCTGCTAATAATTCACTTACAGCTTTGAAGTATCTTAAAGAGCAAGGGGCAAATCTAAGCATTTCCAACAAGAATAAATATACACCTGTTCATATAGCGGCTCAGTATGGGGCATTAGACGTCCTACGTTATTTAGTAGAAAATTGTAAAATGGACATTAATGTTTCTACAGGTAATGGGGAAATACCGGCTCACTTGGCAGCTCTGTACAATAAAGTTGAGATTTTAAGATATCTTATATCAGTTGGAAGTAATTTAAATCAATGTAATAATAAACGACAGACTTTAGTGCATTTGGCTGCTGCAGGTGATGCAATTAACGTTCTAAATTTTCTTAAAAATGAATGTAATTTTTCTTTAAATTTAGACTTACGTGATAATGATGGATTTACACCCAGTCACTGCGCAGCTTCTAATAATGCACTTAAAGCTATAAGGTTTCTTAAAGAGCAAGGGGCAAATCTAAGCATTTCCAACAAGAATAAACGTACACCTGTTCATGAAGCTGCTCAGGGAGGCGCATTAGAGGTTCTGCAGTATTTAGTAGAAGATTGTAAAATGGACATTAACGTTTCTACATATCTTGGCGATTTACCGGCTCATTTGGCAGCTCTTTGTAATAAAGTTGAGATTTTAAGATATCTTAAATCAGTTGGAAGTGATTTAAATCAATGTAATAATCAAGGACGGTCTTTAGTGCATATGGCTGCTGCAGGTGATGCAGTTGACGTTCTAGATTTTCTTAAAAATGAAAGTAATTTTTCTTTAAATTTAGACTTACGTGATAAAGATGGAGATTCACCCAGTCACTGTGCAGCTGCTAAAAATTCACTTACAGCTTTAAAGTATCTTAAAAAGCAAGGGGCAAATCTAAGCATTTCCAACAAGAATAAATATACACCTGTTCATATAGCGGCTCAGTATGGGGCATTAGACGTCCTACGTTATTTAGTAGAAAATTGTAAAATGGACATTAATGTTTCTACAGGTAATGGGGAAATACCGGCTCACTTGGCAGCTCTGTACAATAAAGTTGAGATTTTAAGATATCTTATATCAGTTGGAAGTAATTTAAATCAATGTAATAATAAACGACAGACTTTAGTGCATTTGGCTGCTGCAGGTGATGCAATTAACGTTCTAAATTTTCTTAAAAATGAATGTAATTTTTCTTTAAATTTAGACTTACGTGATAATGATGGATTTACACCCAGTCACTGCGCAGCTTCTAATAATGCACTTAAAGCTATAAGGTTTCTTAAAGAGCACGGGGCAAATCTAAGCATTTCCAACAAGAATAAACGTACACCTGTTCATGAAGCCGCTCAGAGAGGCGCATTAGAGGTTCTACAATATTTAGTAGAAGATTGTAAAATGGACATTAACGTTTCTACATATCTTGGCGATTTACCGGCTCATTTGGCAGCTCGTTGTAATAAAGTTGAGACCTTAAGATATCTTAAATCAGTTGGAAGTGATTTAAATCAATGTAATAATCAAGGACGGTCTTTAGTGCATATGGCTGCTGCAGGTGATGCAGTTGACGTTCTAGATTTTCTTAAAAATGAAAGTAATTTTTCTTTAAATTTAGACTTAAGTGATAATGATGGATTTACACCCAGTCACATGGCAGCTGCTAATAATTCACTTAAAGCTATAAAATATCTTAAAAAACAAGGAGCAAACCTAAGCATTTCTAACAAGGATAAGTATACGCTTGTTCATGCAGCTGCTGAAT
The DNA here is from genome assembly GCF_917563875.1 of Diabrotica virgifera virgifera. NCBI lineage: Eukaryota > Metazoa > Arthropoda > Insecta > Coleoptera > Chrysomelidae > Diabrotica > Diabrotica virgifera. The sequence continues at coordinate 40,290,144 of NC_065448.1, forward strand.
ACGGCGCATTAGACGTTCTAGTATATTTAGTAGAAGAATGTAAAATGGATGTTAAAGTTTCTGATAATAATGGGAATTTACCGGCTCATTTGGCAGCTCTTTCTAATAAAGTTGAGATTTTAAGATATCTTAAATCAGTTGGAAGTGATTTAAACCAACGTAACCATCAAGGAGCGACTTTAGTGGACATGGCAGCAGAAGCTGGTGCAGTTAATGTTCTAAATTTTCTTAAAAATGAATGTAATTACTAGACAAATAGTAACTAGACAAATTCACAAAACACGACTGATCTATGTCAGAGAGTTATACTATATTATGTATTGTAAAGACATAAGTAAAAAATGTTACGAATATTGGAGAAGAAACCAAACAAAGGTTATACTACTGTAAAAAGTAAATGAAAAACATTTTGATCGAATAATATAATAAACTAAAATATTCATAAAATTATGTAATCGAAATGCTCTACATGTGGTGGAAGCTCTAGAAAATTTCTTGGTCTATAGAAGAGAATAACTCAGCCAAAAATTGCTTATTAATATGCGATATTTTAGCTCTACTCTGTACTCAAAAACCTCTAGAAAATTCCTTGGTCTATAGAAGAGAATACCTCGGCCAAAAATTGTTTGCGCAATAGCTCTGCAAAATAAATTAATATGCGACATTGTAGCTCTACTCTGTACTCAAAAACCGAAGTGGATTTAAGTAATCGATATTGGAGATTCCCACCCATTGTAAAATTTTAAGTATGTTTTTAAATCAGAGGGTAATCTAAACGTCGAACATTTTTATTCTAGTCCAATCAACAGCCATTTTCTCGTAGAATTTTTTAGAACCAAGGTCGATTTTCCTGAAAATTTGTATTTAGGTAGTAATTACAACCTTTGTCAAAATCTACCCTATGCCGAACTGCGCTTTGCCCTTGGGGTGAAAGCAATCCCATCTGGGGGATGAAATTTGTTTAATCAAAATAACTGTGGAAATCGATAGGGAGATCAATTCTGAATAAAAATTTTTTATAATTTTTTTTGCAAAATTGATATTTTCCAAGTTATTTTCGATTGAAACTATGCATTTTTCATTGAAAAAACTCACGGTTTATAACCGTTTTTCATAAATAACTTAAAAAAATTAATTTTATAGAAAAAATCATTAAAAACAAAATTGTAGCTAATTACAAATCAAAGAGACTCGCATCTAAAAGACCTATGTAAACAAAATAACCACTGACTTATTGCTCTTTAAACGATGGCTATTTTCGAAGAATATCGAAATGGAGAACTTTCAATCTCAAAGAACTCGAATATGGTGCAATTTTTTGGGAAATCTTGGCAGAAATTTTTTAAAATTCATTAAAACATCTTTCAAATCGGCTCTGACAAAAGTTTTTTGCACAATAATTGACTGACTTATGACGAAAATCAAGTCGCTCTCTGATTTTTTCTCTTGGAAATGTAAAAATTAAACCCTCGTTGTTATAATCCTAATAGAAATGAATAGCTTTCCACTTGAAATTAACATTTAGGTACAGTTGATACAATCCATGTGATTTGACCGGTTTGGAATGATAAGTTTGGAATAAATAGTTTTTTTTTTATTTAGCTAATGCCTCGACAACTAATGGCCATTGGCATGGTAGGTACGGTAAATTTTTACAGTTAGGTACCTAGTGACATGTGTAGTGTGTGTGTTGAGTAAGTGTCTTGTTACTTTGCAAAGTCGACGTCATTGTCTTTGCAAAGAGACGCTAATTGTATCCGAACGTCTGCGGTCCCTCTGGTGAGTACCGATCCCACAAGGACAGAAACTGTTTTCATTTATTAATTTATAATAAACGAAAAATTTCTGACCCTGGTGAGATTCGAACTCACGACCTTTCGGATTTTTTGATCCAAAGGTAGGCGCTCTTACCACTGAGCCACGGAGGGGGGAATAAATAGTTGATTAAATCTAAAATGACATTTTTAAAATTTTTAAAGAAAGTGCCTTTTTCTTAACCCGGCACCTGCCACGTGGCTTTGCAAGGCGCCAACTGCCACGTGGGGTGCTCACAGCACCCCTTAAAAATTTTCTGTAATCTACTTGTTTAAAAAACAAAATAATGTGTTGAGTAACACAAGAATATAAAGAACATGTTTTATTAACTTATTAGCCACTAATATGTTATAAAAGTTAAAAAATAAAATGAAAAAGGTGTTATAAGCAAATTAACAAGTACCAAGCCATAATAAATGAAGTCAAGTAAAATATCTAAAAAAAATTAAGATTTAGTGAGTATAGAGTCTATATTAATAATTTAAATCAGTTATTTCAATAAAAAATGTAAATTTGACCTGTTTATCAAAAATACAAAAAAAAATTTAAAATTTAAAGTGCCAGATGATGACACCCCAATTCGACTTTAGAGCTATAAGTTCAGAATGACACTAAATAACCACTTCACACACTAACACATATATGCTATTGTAACAAAAACGAGCGTTCGGGTATTTATTTACGACTTTATTATTTATTTATACAAGTTTACTTTACAAACTTTAGCTTAAGACTAAACTCTATTTACAAATATGCCCGTATTTATACCCAGTTGTTATTCTGGAACAATCGACGCCCATCTCTAGCTATCCGCTTGTTCCGCCTACGGGTCGTGCGTTCGAGAAGTCTCTCCTCCTTTCCGCCGAGGCCTAGATCATTCGATGACGTCATTCTCGAGGTGTTTACTGTTATACGGCGGTCGGCCAAGATTTCTCTTTTGTTACACTATATAATATTATAGAAAGCTATTATGACGCACAGCTCGGTTACCAAACTTGAAATACCAAAAATTTGATAAAAATGTGTTATGGGGTGCTGGTAGCATCCCACGTGGCAGGTGCCGGGTTAATACATCCAAAAGTATTATTAATGTGAAAAAATGTTTTAAATATTAGGTAAGTGTAGAATTTCTTTTACTGAAAATTATGATTTTTTTTTGTTTTGTACCATGAATACTTTTAGGTTTATTTAAGAAAATGCACTTTTTTTTAAATATAATGTCACTTTCGATTTATTCAACAATTTTTTTTTAACCTAAGCATTACAAACCAGTCGAATCACATGAATCGTATCAATTATATACAAATAAAGTTAATTCTAATTGGAAAGCTATTTATTTCTATTAGTATTGTATCGACAAGGGTCAAATTTTTACATTTCAAAAAGAAAAAAGCAGAGAGCAACTTTATTTTTGTCTTAAGTCAGTCAGTTCTTATGCAAAAAACTTTTGTCAGAGCTTACAGTTGAGTCCGCGAGTCTTTACCCGTGCGTCATTAATACCTGGCGAGATAAAACACATACTTTTTATCTAGTATCATTCTCTTCCACGCATGAAACTCATGACAAACCAGCTGCCGTTTGTTATTAAGTAAAAACACATGTTATTTGTATGAACCATCTAGACTCAGTGCATTGAAAAGAGATAGGTACAAAAAAAGACGATTCGCTATGTTTTCATATTTTAAGCACAATTTGTTTGACGTTTCTGCTTAGTTTACTTTTGTGGTTGTCAGTCAGTTGAATTTTTTGCGGTTTTTGTCGAATTTTTGTGTTTTGAAGTTTCTTTATATTACACAAACAGTTGTTTTCACAACTAATTTTATATTGGGCTTTGAAATTTTAAGGTAAATAATTATAAATTGAAGAGTCTCAGATGCAGAATCCACCAATTTTAACAAATATCAAAACTGGTAGATAGTAATTTAAACCTGAGGTTTATTAATGGAAAAAGTCGCAGATTAAGGATGCATCAGTAACAACTTTCAACGGGAAAGGTCTCAGGTTTAAATTACTATCTACCAGTTTTGATATTTGTTAAAATTGGTGGATTCTGCATCTGAGACTCTTCAATTTGTTATAAGATGTCGCTGTATCGCGTCTGATGGGAAATTTGGATTATTTTTCAAGTTCCCTTTAAAATATTGGTGGAGCAAATTTACGATTCAGAGGTGTGCACGCCATCAAAAGCTACTGATGACGCCTGAAATGGTAGAAACAGTCTGTCTAGCGGGTGTGTAACCCTCTGAATCGAAAATAAGCAAAACCAACATTTATTATTTTATTATTGTAAATAATTATATTTTGGCAATTAATATTTAAAACATACAAAGCTAACGTCATTCACACAGTAAAGAAATTATTGTGTTTAGATTTCCGTCAAAGTGAATAAAATAACAAAAATAAAATATGTTATTGAATTTTTTTATAAATTGTTTATTTATTTATTAATCAATAATAATAAAAGAATTTATTAAGCTACTTCAAATGTAGCTGTAATTCTGCACAAAGATTTTGAAGCAAAACTTACATTTGACATTCTATATATTTGATAACGTCAAATTTTTTAATAAAACCCGTAACCGGAACAGTAGCCACTTTCGGTCAGCTGTTGTTGCGTGAAATAGATTTCCGACTTATTTCGTATGCTTTAAATGATGACGCACGGGTAAAGACTCACGGACTCAACTACTTGAAAGATTTTTTAATGAACTTTAATAAATATTTGTTAAGTTTTCCCAAAAATTTGCACCACATTTGAGTTATTTGAGATTGAAAGTTCTCTATTTCGAGGTTCTTCGAAAATAACCATCCTTTAAGTAACAATAACTCAGTCGTTATTGGGTTTACCTAAGTCTCTCTGACGAGAATATCTTTGTTTTTTTATTAGCCACAATTTTGTTCTTTATGATTTTTTTCTATGAAATTAAAGGTTTTTAAGTTTTTAATGAAAAACGGTTTTAAAACGTGACTTTTTTCAATGAAAAATGCAGAGATTCAATCGAAAATAACTTGGAAAGTGTCAAAATTCCACGGTTTTACAGTTTTTTACCGCTGATGAGTAGTCTATTCGTACTTGATATCCATTACTCTAATACAACCAAAATACCATGGAAATTTTTCTAATATAGTCTAAGAGCTAGTGAACCCTCCGACTAACGGTCGTCCTGTAAGGCTAGAAATTTTTCTAGTGATAATTTATAGCACACCAAGGCTAAAAATCATGACCTGGCAGGCACAAGCGGTGCACGTGTATCTACCAGGTGAATCGAAAAGTGCATAGTTTAGAGGTAAAATAAACTTTCTCCTGTAACAGGTAAAAGGGGGAGAAGTGTACTTTTGAAGTGTGTAAAATTAATAATTCTTAGCTGAGCGCTTTCGGCTTATAAAGCCATCTTCGGAGCTATGGTCAAAAAGGTCAAAATACCACTATGAAGAGAGATGGGTTCCATTTAAGATATGAAATACTTCTGTTTCTTATGTAGTTTTTTTAATTGGTTGGAAAAAACCTTGTCTGTCTGTTTAAAAAATTGTTCAATTTGCTGTTGGTTATTTTGTATCCAGAAAAGTTAAACATCAAGAACGAGCACAAAGGACTTTCACACGAAAATTACATTATATATAAAACGAATATTTGATCATGGTAAGGTCAAAAAGACCTTGCCATTTGAATACTGCGGTGTCAGATAGCAGAATCTGCTATTTGACACCGCAGTATTCAAATGGTAAGGTCTTTTTTGACCTTACCATGATCAAATATTCGTTTTATATATAATGTCATTTTCGTGTGAAAGTCCTTTGTGCTCGTTCTTGATGTTTAACTTTTCTGGATACAAAATAACCAACAGCAAATTGAACAATTTTTTAAACAGACAGACAAGGTTTTTTCCAACCAATTAAAAAAACTACATAAGAAACAGAAGTATTTCATATCATAAATGGAACCCATCTCTCTTCATAGTGGTATTTTGACCTTTTTGACCATAGCTCCGAAGATGGCTTTATAAGCCGAAAGCGCTCAGCTAAGAATTATTAATTTTACACACTTCAAAAGTACACTTCTCCCCCTTTTACCTGTTGTCATAAGTGTGTACAAAAAAAAATTTTTTTCAGTCTTTACATTTCTCCTGTAAGGTTTAAATTTAAGTATGTGTTTGAGTAAGTCATTTAGAAGAAATGTGTACAATGACAGGCGATTCTGAAGAGCATAAGACCTTGCCAGGCGAGGGGAAAGATTAGGGGTTTTCCTAAAATTATTTTTTTTGCATCTAACATATTTTTTTAGGTTTTTTGAATCATTCCAAACAGAAAAGGTCTTCAGTGATTTTTCTCTTAAGTTAATAGTTTTTGTTATATAAGCGATTGAAAATTTTGAAAATTGCGAAATCGGCCATTTTTAACACTAAATCGGACATTTGTCTAAAAATTTCAAAGTTGCCAAGGTAGGTAGATATTCTCTAAACATTAATTGATGACATCCCAAAGAGTTTTTTGCAATACAATATCGGAAACCCCTTTGTTTTTTAATTGCTAATCAAGCGGGCGCGACACTGTAGTATAAGTGAGGACGTTTGAGTTGGCATAAATTCATTATCTCGAGAATGGACCAATTACAAGAGAAATCCTCAGACAGATCGATTTTTATTTTTAAATTAAGACTTTTTGGCATATATATAATACTAGTGACGTCATCCATCTGAGCGTGATGACGTAATCGATGATTTTTTAAATGAGAGTAGGGGTTGTGTGATAGCTCATTTGAAAGGTTATTTAATTCTCTATTCACTAATAGAAACATTAACATAATTATTTATACAGGGTGTACAAAAAAATTTTTTTTATTAAATTAACTTTGATTAAACTTGACAAATAGAAGAAAAAATTTTTTTGTACACCCTGTATAAATAATTATTTTAATGTTTATATTACTGAATAGAGAATTAAATAACCTTTCAAACGAGCTATCATACAACCCCTACTATCATTTAAAAAAAATCATCGATTACGTCATCACGCCCAGATGGATGACGTCACTAGTATTATATATATGCCAAAAAGTCCTAATTCAAAAATAAAAATCGACCTGTCTGAGGATTTTTCTTGAAATTTACTCATTCTCGAGATAATGAATTTATGCAAACTCAAACGTCCTCACTTATACTACAGTGTCGCGCCCGCTTGATTAGCAATTAAAAAAACAAAGGGGTGTTCGACACTTTATTGCAAAAAACTCTTCGGGATTTCATCAATCAATGTTTATAGAATATCTACGTACCTTGGCAACATTGAAATTTTTAGATAAATGTCCGATTTAGGGTTAAAAATGGCAATGGCCGGTTTCGCAATTTTCAAAATTTTCAATCGCTTATATAACAAAAGCTATTAACTTAAGAGAAAAATCACTAAAGACCTTTTCTGTTTGGAATGATTCAAAAAACCTAAACAAAATTTGTTCGATGCAAAAAAAATAATTTTAGGAAAAACCCCTAATCTTTCCCCTCGCCTGGGACGCCTGGCAAGGTTTTATGCTCTTCAGAATTGCCTGTCATTGTACACATTTCTTCTAAATGACTTACTCAAACACGTACAGTTTATTTTACCCCTAAACTATGCACTTTCCGATTCACCTGGTAGATACACATGCACGGCTGATGCCTGCCAGGTCATAGTTTTTAGCCATGGTGTGCTATGAATTATTATCACTCTAGCCTTACAGGACAACCGTTAGTCGGAGGGTTCACTAGCTCTTATACTAATAGTTTTAATATTTTGAGGTTGTGTTTAGCTAGTGTCTTATACCGTTTAGTTATTTATTCTGATGCCTTTAAGTCTACAGTCTACTGTTGGTATTGAATGTGCTTTCTACATCTCTCACACCATCAACTAACACAGAAAAACTGTGTCAACTAAATCCTAATTTTTTAATCCGTAGTGCTGGGGCCACACCAATATACAGGGTGTCCAGAAACTCTACCGACAAACGAAGACAGGAGATTCCTCAGATAATTTTAAGACAATTTAACCCAATTTACATAGTCCGAAAATGCTTCCTAAAGAAGCTAGAGCTATTTAAAGATGGCGTCTGGTAATTAGTATTTCTTAAATATCTCCAGAACTTTTCTATTTAGAAAAACGAAAATTGGTATACGTATTTATCTTTCAGGGATAAATCGATTCCATCCATTGCAAATTTCTATTACCGGTCATAGGCGTCCGTTTTGGGTAGGGCAACTGTTATATTATCACATAACTTTTTTGTTTTTAACTTTTTAGCATTTTTGAGTGTGGATTATTAAAATATAAGGTATTATAGTACTAAAAGGTACTCCTGCTTTAAGTCGATAGGATACACTGTTTTCTAGAAAAATCGATTTGAAAATTTTTCGTTTTTTGAATATCTAAAAAACAAATTAATGTTGAATGTCTAAAAAAATAAAAAAAAACTATTTAGAAAAACGAAAATTGGTAAGTACGTTTATTTATATTCCAGAGATGAATCGATTTCATTAATTGCGAATTTCTAGTACCAGTCATATGCGTCCGTTTTTCAACGATTATTTCATCGCATAATTTTTTTGGTCATTAATTTTTAAGAATTTTTGACACTAGACTATTAAATTATGAGGTATTCTAGTAATAAAAGTTACTATTGATTTAAGTAGGAAAAATACACCGTTTTTTTTTGAAAATTTTTTTAATTTTTTTTTTCAAATTCAGGAAACGAAAAATTTTCAAATCGATTTTTCTAGAAATCGGTGTGTCATACCGACTTAACGCAAGAGTACCTTTTAGTACTAGAATACCTCACAATTTAATAATCCAGTACCAAAAATGATTAAAAGTTAAGGAAAAAAAAGTTATGCGATAAAATATCCGTTGCCCCACCCAAAACGGACTCCTATGACTGGTACTAGAAACAGTACATGAAATCGATTTATCTTTGGAAGATAAATATATCTACCAATTTTTGATTTTTTTAACTAGAAACGTTCTGGAGGTATTTAGGAAAAACTAATTAAAAGATGCCATCTTCAAAGAGCTCTAACTCCCATTTTCGGACTAGGTGAATTTGGTTAAATTGTCTTAAAATTATCTGACGAATCTCCTGTCTTCGTTTGTCGGTAGAGTTTCGGGATATATTATGAAGCATTTAGATATTTAGAGAAAACTCAGAATACATCAATTGCAATGATATCTGACTCATTATCAATCTGTTACGCTAAAATTATAAAGCCATTGAAATCTCAAATTTTCTTAATATTTTTTTTCTCATGATCATCTTTCAGTGCGTCACAGTTTTTCGATTTCTTTCTAACGCATTAAATTGTATGTGACAGAAAAAAAGGCACGTCGGTGATTACATTTCGTCGGTGACATTTATAACATTTATTCTAGTTATTCTAGTTGTCGATAGATGGCGCCATAATAAAAACAATAATTTTTTTTAATTAGATAATAATATTACAAATATAATCTGTATAATTTAGACTATACAAATCAAAGAAAATACCATTTTATAAATGCAAGAAACACATTTGATTTGTTTTTATTCCAAATTGAAAATAAAATGTGACAACTGTCAGATTTAACTAAAATGTCGTATTAGAATAAATGTCATAAATGTGTATTATCACGGACTTACCCTTTTTCCTATCATTTGTTACTCACTGAAAAATGATCATGAAAAGGACAATAATAACTTAACATGTGTGTCATTGGGCGCGTTCACCAGATGCAAACGTTGGCAATCAGTTTGCGCTTTCTGCTTCTGAACGACTTGCTAACGTCAAACATGTTTGGAAAGCGGTCGCCATTTTTGCAAACATAAAATATTTAAGTTGAACTTTGCAAACGTGTTGAATATTGAAAAAATATGGCGGGAATTTAAATTGTATAATATATTGTAGAATATATTGATAAGGGTTTTATATATAAAATAAAGGCTACTGAAGACATTCTGCTACGTTATTATCTATTAAATAAATTTTCTTTTTTCCTTTAATAAAAAAAATAAATTCAAAAATGTATTTATTGAGAAAATTTATTTTAGGTTACGTTCAAACCAAGCAAGCAAAATGTCAAATTTTAACCTAAACAACCAACCGTTCAGCTCGCTCTCAACAAGTTTAGAATCAAAGCGCAAACATTTGTGAACGTGTTTGCATCTGGTGAACTCAGTCATTATAATTAAAAAACTTCTTTATGGCATTCATAAAAACCAGAGAATTGTTAATTTTTTGAGGAAAAAGCCCACATAAACCTTAAATATAACGAGCATGTTGGCCTATGGGTCTATGAGGTAAAAAGCCATTGATTAAGCTACTTAAGAATAACATCAATAGTAGTAAATGAAAATAATTATGACATTATAATAGTCCAGGAACCAAAGGTTTTCACCTCGTAATTGTTACAGAATCGATCAATTTGCTTGACAATTTGAGAATAAGTAGTGGATAGTCCATGGATCAAAATCTATATGATGCCGATAGGCGCTTTTACCATGGGGGTGGTTGCCACCCCTTCTCGGGGGCGGAATTTTTTTTATATTAAGACCGCAAAAGTTAAGGCCATGGGTACATAATTCGCAAATATTTTACAGCTATCCCTACTTTTTCTGTCTTTACACGGCAAATTACGTGTAGTAAAATTCACACTGGTATGGATATGTAAATATTACTAGAATGTCATTCTACTTGAAAATGTAATCATTAATTTAAAGAGATGGCTTTTTAATGTTCTTGGATAACTGTTATTTGTATAATTGCAAATTATTAATTCAGTTAATAAATGTGATAATTTTTTCACTAACTATGTATTCAGTGATTGTAATAATTAATATGTACAACAAAAACTAATACTCAATCGAGAAAAGAGGAAAAGTGTTAAAGTGATTTTTTAATAATATATTGTTACTATGGAACGCTTACAATTTTAAACATCTTTAACAACAAAATACTTGGATCATAGAATATATTATCCTGATGTATTCTCTGCTTGGATCTTCCACAAATAATACAGAATAAATAACTTTTTATTAAGTTCACGTTTTAAATCAATTATTTATCAAATACACTATAATATAACAATATTATTTAATCAACAACTCAAAATATTCCCGATGCCATGTCAAATATTTTAAATTGTTACTGATTGTCACTGTCTAACTGACAATATGCTGACAATATTATATTCGACTGAGTGCGTTGTAAGACAAAGATAGATTTGGAAAATATTACCACGGACATGGTGTCCATTTTTTTCGAATCCTGAAAAAAATAATAAATACTTTTAAAAAATTTAAACGCAGAATGAAATACTAAATTATTACCGAGGGGCGAAAGTCTCTTAGAATAAATAAAAAGTTTATTTTGAATGAGATATTTGAAATTAAAAATCACACTAAATGTTCTCTAAGTTTTTCACTTCTGTAACTTATTAAAATAAACATTATAGAAGTTCTTAGGGACTTTCGGCCCTCACTAATAACGTAATCTTTCATTCTGCGCTTAAATTTTTCAAAAATACTTATTCGTTTTCTCAGGATTCGAAAAAAATGAATCCCCATTTGAATAGCATTGCAGCCGAAAATACGTAGGGGAAGGACGTCGAAGATGACGCACCTAAGCAAAATACATTTTATTTAAGGGTAAAAAATATTTAAGCTAACTTTGAATGCTACGAGCCTGTAATTTGGACATTTCTATAACCAATTTCTAGGATTATTTTTAAATTCAATAGAAGGAAGTATTTTTTATGCGGATTTAAAAAAAACGCTTTTGCGCCATCTTACCTTCCACCGAGGGAAAGATGACGCACAGTGATGGTGAAGATGGCGCATGTAGGTATCTATATTAAAAGCGCAAGTGATATGAAAAGAAAATTTATTTTTTAATACTGAAAGTAAGAAAATGTAAACAAAGCTTTTTTAACATATTAACAAAAGTCACAAATGTAGTTTTCGGGACTTTTGGCTCCACTGCATTCTTTATGCACCCATTGTCCACAACTTGTGCATCTGAACCATGTTTCCGTCTTTTTGCCGAAGTCTCCACATAATATGCAGATATCAGTTTCACCTCCCTCGTTGATTATGTCATCCAACTCATCGTCATTGCAAAGACCTTCATCATCAAAATCGCTTTCTTCAGTATCGCTATCCTCCAAGATTTTTTTGTTTATTTTTTGTTTGATTATTTTTTGTACTTTGGCTTTCCCTTTATTTTTATTTAGTTTTAATCCTGCATCATTAACCAATACTTGTCTGGTTACTTTTTTCTTTCCTTCTTCCGACTTCGCCAGTTTTTCTTTTTTTTTATTCTCCTTTTCTTCTAAGAATTCTTTTAAAGGGGTGCTTGTTAGACTTTCAGAATGTTGCTTTTGTCGTCCATATTTTCTTTTAATTTTTTTATTGGGCAAAGGAACTGGAGAAATAAGTGAAAGAGAAATATGTGGACGTTTGGTTATTTCATTTTGTTTTGTGGGGGTTGTGTGACGACTTTCAGGAGACTGTCGGCTGGTTGATGGACGTGGTAATTCTGGTTCTCTTATAGATGGTGTTGTTATTAGTGGAGGTGTTCCCTGAGGTGCAGGTTCAGGAGAAACATCTCTATCCAAGCTATCATTGTTTAAATTATCAGCAGGAAAAAAGTCATCTTCTGTGAACTTATCAGAGTTTAACGGAAAAATTCCGCACGTTCCCAAACCAGAAACGGCCTTATCAATATTTGCCACCTGATCATATGCTAACTTAAAAATCTCGGCGACATCATATGGAGTAATTTTATCTTCAAACTCTGAGTTGCTGATCTTAGATTTTAGAAAGGAATTGCAATGGCGACCATACGCATATTTTAATGCAGAAAAAAATGACACATCAAGAGGTTGTAATTTGTGGGATGTGTGGGGTGGAATACTAACCATTATAATCCCATTCTCTTTGCAGTAATTATAAATATCCAGTGAAATATGGCTCGAGTGATTATCTAATACTAACAGCACGGGATTATCTGGACTAGACAGGACTTTTTTTTGGAAATGCTTCAGCCATAATAAAAACATAGACGTATTACTCCATCCATTATCCGTGCAGTTGTAAATCGCACCGCTTGGTCCATTTTTCTGAAGCGTGGGCTCATCCTCTTCCTGGGAAATATAAATAATGGAGGTATGTAGTTACCGGAGGCACTGAACGCCATTATTACCGTGATATTCTTCCCTCGTTCCCACGAAGAAATGATTCCAAACTGCTTTACTCCTTTGGGTCCAAGTCTTTTACATGATTCTTTAGGAACCGTAGATATACCGGTTTCATCAACATTGTAAATGCGATCTGGCAGAAATTTATATTTTTCTTGCACTGTTTCCAAATTTTTAAAAAAGCGGTCTACTTCTATTTTATTGAAGGCTGTTATTCTATTAATTCTTGTAGCTTCTGGCTTTCTCAAGGAAATTTGAGGATTTCGTTTTATAAATCCTAGATACCAGTCTTTTCCAGCCATTTGTTTATTCTTATTAAAATTGTGTTTAATTTCATTGCGTTCTGCATAAGCAAATGCCATGGTTCTCAGCTCTATGCAAGTGATACCAAAAAATAAATTGGCCAGCTTGAGAACATGATCTAGTATCTCCTTTTCATGATGTGCCGAAAACAATGGGGCTCTACCAAGAGACTCTGATTTGACTTCCTTTAATAAATTTTTAACCTTAAGTTTTCTCCTCAATGTAGCTTCTGGTATTGAAAATGCCCTTGCCACTTCCCGAATTTTACGACCATCTCTACAAATTGCATTCAATGCTGCATTAAGAGCTGCTGCAGAAAATGATCCTCTCTGTGTTTTTCGTATATATTTTCCCATTTCTAAAAAAGAAAAAGATGCCTCAAAATGCAAAATAGACACTAAATAATAAATATTCTATACTCCATTGTTATTTAAGGTAATGAACTGAAAAGGCAAAGATGACGCACTATAACAGCAAAGATGACGCAGTCTGCGTCAACTTAGCCTGTTCAGCATAACCTACAAAAAATGGTTATCAAAATTATCCATCATCAAATATTTAACAGATAAATCCTCGCTAACTGAAAATAAATATCACCTACTCCCATGAATATGAAGAAAATCCAATGGAACCATTTTTAAACAACTTACCATTAATATTCACAGTGTCAAAAATAACAAGAAATCAACGTGTATCGCGTTACTCTGCCTCACAGATACTAAACAGTACGAAAGCTGACCGATGAAGTTTTAAAGTAATAGTAGTTTCTAAAGGAGGGCGCCACGGGTATAAAAACTGAATTTAGTGAAGTACTTGATAAAATACAGAGGTGCGTCATCTTAGACGCTGCGTCATCTTCCCCGTCCTTCCCCTACCCATCCTCTTATTAAAAACATTCATTCTAAGCAAAAAATGTTCTAAACATTTTTTTGATAAAATTAATAGTTTTTGATTTATTCGCTATCGAAAGTGTTAGTTTTATATCTAAAAAATCAATGTTATTTACAATTTCATATTTAAACATTTTTTTACATCTCTGATGCTAATCTTTCTATTCTGAAGAAAATGGCATTTTTTACTAAACTACAAAACTTCGTTATTCGCTTTAAACTTAAGTTTTTGAAAAACTAATCATTCTAAGCCAGTCAAACTTCTAGAATCTATTAATAATTAATAAATAAAGAAGAATAAATAAGGCCAATGACTAAAAACACCGCTTCTTCTTCTTCTTTGGGTGCCGTCTTCCTAGCGAATGTTAACGATGACTTCTGCAAAGTCTTCTCTATTTTGGGCTTTTCTTATTAGACTTTGAAAGTCTAATCATGTCCATTCTTTGATGTTGCGCAGCCAGGTCATTTGTCGTCTACCCAGACCGCGTATTTCTTCTATTTTCCCTTCCATAATAAGTTGAAGGAAGTTACACCTGTCGTGTCTAAATAGGTATCCAAGATAAGATGTTTTACGATTCCATCCAATTTCTGTGAGTTCACGTTCTCTATTCATACGCCTTAACACTTCTTCATTTCTAACGCGGTCAGTCCATGGAATTTTCAGCATACGACGACATACCCACTTCTCAGAGCTCTCTAAACGTTGTAACGAGCTGACTGTTAACGTCCAAGCTGCCACGCCGTGCAACAGTACACAATATACATAACACTTTATCATGCGGTATCGTAGTGACAGATCAAGATTGCGGGCAGTGAGTCATCACCTGTCGCATCTTTAAGAAGGTGTTTCTTGCCTGTTCTATTCTACATTTAATCTCTTGTTCTTGTTCTAACGTTTCATGTATCCACAATCCTAGGTACTTATACTTTTTCACTTGTTCAACGAGATTGTTGTTGACTAGGATGTTTATAACTGGTGTGTGCTTTTTTGAAATTACCATTGTTTTAGTTTTTTTTACATTCACCTTGAGACCATATAGTTCTCCTTCTCGCACTACTTTGGTTAACAGAATTTGTAGTTCTTCTTCACTGCCAGCAATCAGTACTGTATCATCGGCGTACCTGATGTTGTTCACGATTTTTTCCATTGACTTTTATGCCTTCTTGTGCTTCATCTAGAGCTCGTCCAAAAATTTCCTCTGAGTACAAGTTTAATAATAATGGTGATAATATACAACCTTGTCTAACTCCTCTTTGAATGCTTATGGTTTCAGTATCACCCATTTCGGTTCTAACAGAGGCGATTTGATTCCAGTAGAGTTCACGTATTGTATTAATGTCGTTTGGATCGAGGTTCTTTTTTTGCAAGCATCCTATTAGCTGATCATGTTTGACTTTGTCAAAAGCCTTTTCATAGTCTATAAAGTACAAGTAGACATATTTTTGTTGATTCTGACACTTTTGCATGAGAACAATGAAACTGAACAAAGCTTCTCGAGTGCCCATACCGTTTCGAAAGCCAAATTGTTCCGGACCCACATCTTCTTCGCATTTTTTGTAAATTCTGTTATGGATAATTTTTAGAAATAGTTTCAGAATATGGGGCACGAGACTTATTAATCGAAAGTCGTTACATTTTTTTGCGTAGTTTGATTTAGGTATAGGTACAAACGTAGACGTTAACCATTCTTGTGGAATTGTACCAGTCTTGTATATACATACTATTGAAGAGTCTTGACAATAGTTCTAAATTGTCTTCTTCCAAAAGTTGTATAATTTCACTATGGACGTAGTCAGGTCCAGAGGCTTTTCTGGTTTTCATATTTTTTAAGGCGTATTTTATTTCTGATGTTAAGATGGGTAAGTCGTTATTTTCGATGTATGTTTGTCTATCAATATTTATTGTTCTATTGTCTAAGAATAGGTTTTGTATGTAGTCTGGGCTGATTATCGGAGAATAGGCCATTTTTGGTAAAAGTTATTTACCAGCAATTTTATTGCTGGAATCGAATTATAAGATCCTATATATTAATAATATAGGTATGCAAAGTCCTCAGATAGTGTGCTACTTTTTTTATAAACAAAATGGCGCCAGAAAATCGTGTTTTTTTCAATTATTGCTCTATAACTCTATATAAGATTTTAATTTTACAACAAAAACTCTCAAATAAAAATTCACCGTGACTAAATTCTGCATAGAGACGTGTTTTTCCCGATCTGTTCCGATGAAAATTTTCCTCGGAAAATTCGGGTTTTCCCAACAAAATCTTTAATTTTCAAATTAAGTTTTAGATAAGTAATTATCTACCAATATTTAAATAATTTAGTGACTTAAAAGCCTTCTTAGTTTAGATTATAGTTCCAGAAGCTGATGCAAATTAAACGAATATTTTAGCAACAATTCAATTGTTAATTAATAATTTACGGTCGCAATAATAACCAAAATAATTACGATACACTGATCAAACTTTGAAATCTTATAAACATGAGATGCCTTTTTAACATTTTGTCGACAAAATATAAATTTTTTATTTTTTTGCATAATCTTTAAATGTTTAAAAAAATAGTTATAAACAAATTAACGTTGCTCAGAAAGTTTTTATTATATTGTAATTTTAACAAATAGCTAAAATGCGCACATCAAATATCTTGAAAATGAATGCTTTAAAACTTTTTTGCAACCATTTACAAAAAAGTTATGAAACAGCAAAATTAACATACGATTACTACGGTATTTATATATTTTTTTAATTCTTTCAAAGCGTAAAAGTGAGTATAATGTACAAGCTAATTATTTACAAAAAAATATTGATTATCAATTTAATGGTTATATTTTAATTAAAGATTATAAATATATTTTTTTGTAATTTACACGCGCGAAAGCAGAATAATACAGCACTGTAGCTGAAATTTTCACTCGGAGCAACGACCGGCCGCGCGAGACGTACACTTTTATAAATAATAATATATGCTGCGTGTCAGTCGCTTCAAGTGAACATTTTAGCTCCGACTCTATATCAGGCCTACTTTTGCGCTAAAAATTACAAAAAAAAGTATTTTTAATCTTTGATTAAAATATAACCATTGCACTAATTTTTGACATTCTTTTTGAGTAATTAGATTGTACCATAGACTCACTTTTAAGCTTTGAAACAATTAAAACAAATTATAAACAACGGAGATTTCGTATATTTACTTTGCTGTTTTATAACTTTTTTGCAAATGGTTGGAAATTTTTTTTAAAGCATTCATTTTCAGGACCTATGAAATACGCATTTTAAGTATTTTATAAAATTAGAATATAATAAACAATTTCTGAGAAATGTTAATTTTTTTATAACAATTTTTTTTAAACAATTAAAGATTATGCAAAAAAATGAAAAATTTATATTTTGTCAACAAAATATTAAATAGGCATCACACCTTTATAATCTTTCTAAGTTTGATCAATGTCTCATGATTATTTTGGTTGTTAATGCGACTGTAAATTTTTAATTAACAATTGAATTGTTGCTAAAATATTCGTTTCATTTTCACCGGCTTCCGAATTTATAATCTATACCAAGAAAGCTTTTATTTCACCAAGCTATATAATTATTAATAAATAATTATTGGCCCAAAAAATTTATTTGAAAATTCGAGATTTTGTTGGGAAAACCCACATTTTCCGAGGAAAATTTTCGTCGGAGCAAATCGAAAATAACAAGCTTCTATGTAGAATTAAATTGGGGTGAATTTTTATTTAAGTGTTTTTGGTGTAAAGTTAAAATCTTCGGAGTTATAGAGCAATAATTGAAAAAAATACGATTTGTCGGCGCCATTTTGTTTATAAAAAAAGTAGCACACTATCTGCGGACTTTGCATACCTATATTAATAATATATAGGATCTTATAATTCGATTCCAGCAATAAAATTGCTGGTAAATAACCTTTCTTTGTACTTTACTAATTAGACCAGTGTATTATAACTATTTTTTTTTCAAAATTTAAAGATTATGCAAAAAAAAGAAAAATTTATATTTTGTCGATAAAATATTAAATAAGCATCTCATCTTTATAACCTTTATAAGTTTGATCAATGTATCATGATTATTTTGGTTATTATTGCGATCGTAAATTGTTTATTAACGATTGAATTGTTGCTAAAATATTCTTTTAATTTTCACCGGCTTCTGGAATTACAATCTATACCAAGAAAGTTTTGATGTCACTAAGTTATTTAATTATTGATTAATAATTACTTACCTAAAACTTTATTTGAAAATTAGAATTTTTGTTAGGAAAACCCGCATTTTCCGAGGAACATTTTCGTCGGAGCAAATCGTGAAGAACATATCTCTATGCAAAATTTAATTGCGGTGAATTTTTGTTTGAGTGTTTTTGTTGTAAAGTTAAAATCTTCGGAGTTATAGAGAAATAATTGAAAAAAATACGATTTGTCGGCGCCATTTTGTTTATAAAAAAAGTAGCACACTATCTGCTGACTTTGCATAACTATATTATTAATATATAGGATCTTATAATTCGATTCCAGCAATAAAATTGCTGGTAAATAACTTTTCCATGAATTTTGCTAATTAGCCCAGAGTAATGTATGTTCGCCATCCAACGCTTATTTCTTTTATTGTGGTCAGGACTCTATCATCCGTGCGTCCGTGCTTGTTATTGTGCCAGTCCGCCAAGCGTTTCTGATCCCACACATTTCTTTACCCGTGTTGAGCTGCCCCCCCCCCCCACTTGCAAAAATCAAAAAACAAATAGCCCTGATTTATGAGCTATTTATGAGCTCTCATATTCCGCAAACTAAAAATTTTGAGCTCGTTCCACTGAGCAGGAATTTGATACTTTAGTGGGGGGGGGGCTGACTCAGCCCCCCCCACCACTTAAAAATAGGAATATTGAATCGGTTTTTGCGGCAGAATTACGAGCTATTTATGAGCTCTTGAAAATATATAGTTTCGATTTTTGAGCTCATCCCCTTCACCCCCAAACAACCCTTTAATTGATTTAACTTAAGAGAAAAATGCTGAGAAAACCTAAAATATATAGTATTGCGGATATAATTCCTATAACTTATATACTCTAAGAATAAACTATTAAATCACGTGCATTTCGATTATTGAGCTACAACCCCTTCGCAAGAAAACCACCCTATCTTCCCGGCTTAAGAGAAAGTTGTACTTAAAATGCATTAAACTAATTATTTGGCGACTACATATCATTGAATTATTTATAAGCTTCCAAATTACTCGCATTTAGATCAGTAAATTTCAATTTATTTTGTATAGTGCAGTCACTGAAGGTAAAAATCAACGATTACCTTCAATTTCGGTAAACCTTCATCGATTTTCACGAAAATTGGTCAGTGGTTAGAGGATACGTCAAGAAACAAAGGTGACATGGTACCACCTTGCGCCTTTACCCTGAGGGTTGATACCGCCCGCTCTCGGGGGTGAAAATTATTTTATTAAAAATAACTGCACAAATAAATAAAAGAACAAATTAAAAGCAAAATTTATTATTTAAAGTTAATAAAATAAGTCAATACTTTTTAAGTTATTAAAGATCAAAGATTTTAATTATTCGTGAAAAAAATTCATGTTATGAAGCGGTTTCGTAAATCACTGAAAAACTGTAAGTTTTTACAACAACGTTAATAGTAGTTTAATTCGTATAGCTTATATTCTAAGAATAAACTCTTAAATCACGCGCCTTTCGATTATAGAGCTACAACCCCTTCGCAAGAAAACCATCCCATATTCCCGGCTTAAGAGAGAGTTGTACTTAAAATAATTTAAATTAATTATTTGGCGACTACATATCGTTTAATAATTTATGAGCTTGCAAAATATACGCATCTCAATTATTGAATTGCCATTTTCTTTCTATAGTGCAGTCACTGAAGGTAAAAATCAACTATGACCTTCGATTTCGGTAAATCTCCATTCATTTTCACGAATTAACAATAACAACTTGGGGTTTTAACCTGGGGTATATGTCACTCCTTCTCGGGGGTGAAAATTACTTTATTAAAAATAACCCACAAATCGAGAGAGATACAAATTGTAAGCAAAATTTGTTATATAATGTGATTAAAATAAATCAATACTTTTTGAGCTATTAAAGATCAAATATTTTAATTTTTGTGAAAGAAAATGCATGCTTTAAAGCGATTTTTCATAAATAACTCAAAAACTGTAAGTTTTTACAAAAAAGTGTTCATTACTAAAATTGAAGCTAATAAAAAATATAATAAATTGATTACTTGAAAAACCCTTTAATGTTAATTTAAAGTAAGTTATTGGTATTTAAATGTATAATTTTTTCTGCGACTTTCCAAATCTAAGGATTCAAGCTTAAATAACGGTAAAGATATGCATTTTATAACACTTAGGTACTAAATACTTGTCAAAGTACTTAGAAATACCTATCAAAAATGAGCAATTTCATTCAATTTTTTTATTCAAATTTTCGTGAAAATGAATGCAGATTTACCGAAATCGAAGGTCATAGTTGATTTTTACCTTCAGTGACTGCACTATAGAAAAAAAATGGCAATTCAATAATTGAGATGCGTATATTTTGCAAGCTCATAAATTATTAAACGATATCTAGTCGACAAATAATTAATTTAAATTATTTTAACTACAACTCTCTCTTAAGCCGGGAATATGGTATGGTTTTCTTGCGAAGGGGTTGTAGCTCAATAATCGAAAGGCGCGTGATTTAAGAGTTTATTCTTAGAATATAAGCTATACGAATAAAACTACTAATAACTTTTTTGTAAAAACTTACAGTTTTTCAGTGATTTACGAAAAACCGCTTCAAAACATGCATTTTTTTCACGAATAATTAAAATTTTTGATCTTTAATAACTTAATAAGTATTGACTTATTTTAATAACTTTGTATAATAAATTTTGCTTATAATTTGTTCTTTTATAGATTTGTGCAGTTATTTTTTTATAAAATAATTTTTCACCCCCAGGGTATTCACCCCCAGTATCCACCCTCAGGGTAAAGGCGCAAGGTGGTACCATGTCACCTTTGTTTCTTGAGGTATCCTCTAACCACTGACCAATTTTCGTAAAAATCGATGAAGGTTCACCGAAATTGAAGATAATCGTTGATTTTTACTTTCAGTGACTGCACTATATAAAATAAATTGCAATTTACTGATTTAAATGCGCGTAATTTGAAAGCTTATAAATTATTAAATGAATGTAGTCACCAAATAATTAATTTAATGCATTTTAAGTACAACTTTCTCTTAAGCCGGGAAGATAGGGTGGTTTTCTTGCGAAGGGGTTGTAGCTCAATAATCGAAATGCACGTGATTTAATAGTTTATTCTTAGAGTATATACGCTATAGGAATTAAATCCGCAATACGATATATTTTAAGTTTTCTCAGCATTTTTCTCTTAAGTTAAATCAATTAAAGGGTTGTTTGGGGGTGAAGGGGATGAGCTCAAAAATCGAAACTATATAATTTCAAGAGCTCATAAATAGCTCGTAATTCTGTCGCAAAAACCGATTCAATATTCCTATTTTTAAGTAGTGGGGGGGGCTGACTCAGCCCCCCCCCCCCACTAAAGTATTAAATTCCTGCTCAGTGGAACGAGCTCAAAATTTTTAGTTTGCGGAATATGAGAGCTCATAAATCAGGACTATTAGTTTTTTAATTTTTGCAAGTGGGGGGGGCCAGCTCAACACGGGTCATTTCTTTAATTTTCTTATGGAGAAGTCTATCATCATGTTTATTCTGTAGATCTTCTGTCTCTTCGCAAGTTTCTGCAAGCCACTTTTCTTTTGCTTACACTATCATTTTTCTTATTAATCTTTGTATTTCTTTATATTTATTCCAGTCTTTGTTCTTGTGTTGTCGTCTCACATTCATCATTTCTAATATTTCATTAGTTATCCATGGTTTCTTGCCTCTTTAATTTGCGGGTTTAAGGTGGTCTTCAGCTTTTAGAAATACAGTCTTAAGTTCTCTCCATATTTGGTTTAAGTCGTCGGATTCTTCTGGTAAATCAGTTTTTTTTTGTCTGTTTTTAAGTTCTCGACATTCGTGGTTAAGTTCTTGTGATATCTTCTGTTTTGTTTCTACGTCCTTGAGTAAGCTCATGTCTGATGTCTGTTCTCTCTTCTTTCTTTTGATGCGTTTTAATGCATTTTTAACATCGCTAACCACCATTACTATGCTTCCAATTGGATCTCTCGTTTTTTTTTTCAAAAAATATATTGATTTTTTAACCGTAATTATTTTATATTTTTTCGTTAAAAAAATTTATTTTCGAAAGTTCGTTAAAAAAGAATTTTGTAGGTTTTTACAAGATCTATTAGGCTGTTAATATTAAATCCTTTTAAAGTTCTCAGTCACAAAAAGAGGTGGCATTGAAAGGGTTGGTAAATGTGGTTTTGCAAGATATTACAAGTTTTAATTGTCAATAGCTCACTCATTTTTGCCGTAAAATATTTTTTTGTAAACCAAGTTCGTGGGAATTAAATAAGCTATAATTTCATATTTAAATACTTTTTCGTATGTCTGATGCTAATCTTTCTATTCGGAAGAAGGGGGCATTTTTTACCAAACTACAAAAACTCGTTATTCGCTTTTAACTCCATTTTCTTAAAACTAATCATTCTAAGCCGATCAAACTTCTAGAACCTATTAACAATACATAAATGAAGAAAACCAAATCAGGTTAATGACAAATTTTAATTAGGGTTTTGATTAGGGGGTTGTTTACGATCACTTTTCTGCTGAAAAAAAAAATAGGGACTGACATTCTTTTCATTATAAGTCACTTAATTGTTTTAGCTAGAGATTATTTTTTATTTGTAGAGATATATATTTGTAAGTACTTCAAATTAGTTTCAACAAGTCATCCTCGAAAAATGCATAGTTTTCCCGTCCTTTAACTTTGAAACTACAATATTTAGCATTTGACGAAGAAGAGCCAACATATAATAAAGTATAGCTCGATTACTATTGGTTTTAAAGAAAATAAAAAAAACGTGTTTTTTTTATTTTTTCAAAAGGTACATTTTTTTTAGTAAAATTGTTTTGATAAAACGAAAATTTTTTTAGTTACTAGCAGAAAACTGATTAAAAACATTGATTTTTTCGATATAAAACTATAGAACGTTTTTTCTTATAATGAATGTTTTTACCAACTCTTGCGGTCAAAATATAATAAAAATGTTCACCCCCAAGATGGGGTGGCACCACCCCCTTGGTAAAAGCGCCTTTTGGCATGATATACATTTTGATTCTTGAACTATCCACTACTTATTCTCAAATGTGCAGCACATCGATCAATTTTGTAAAAATTGCGAGGTTTTGTCCTATTTTAAGCTTCATTACTAGGACTATAAAATAGTACATAAGATATATGTAAATATAATAGATAAAATCCCTAATCGGGATTTTAGGTAAAGTTCATACCAAACCCTTATTTCAGTGAGTCATAGTTTGTCAAATCCTCTCTATCGTGACTATTATTAAGGTACATAGAACTCAGAAAGTTATGTATTCTTTGAAGAATAGTTGCATACTTTAAAAATGTCAAGGGATAAAATTACAATTATCATTCTAAGTTAGCATATTTCGACATTTTATCGTTGACCCACTGAAAGAAGGGTTTGGTATGAACTATAATAAGAAGATCTGTATAAAAAATATAAAACGTTAAATAATAACATAATATTCTTTATTAACCCTGGAAGCTCACACTTCGGTGTGAGATACCCATAGCGACACTTAACTGCATGTAGCTTGCGCAGCTGCATTTCAATTGTAATGCTGCTTTATGTAAATTCAGTCTCTAGTCTGTCAAGGACGGGTATGTAGTTGCGGTTTCATTTGAGCAATATTTCCAATCACGAGAATTTATTGAATACAGGCTAGGGTATGTAGCACCCATGTGTGAGGTTTGCGATCAAGTGTGCGTTCAAGTTAATGACCTAACAACACAACATCCCACAAATTTAGTAAAGAAAACTAGGTGTTATTTTTGCAAAGGTAAAGATGGAAAAGCAAAGCGTGCATGCTCGGCTTGCTATAAAGCATAATGCATGGAGCATAGAGCCTTATGCTCTAGAGTCTTATGAATGTAGTTACTAAAATGAGTGAAACTGAAATACCTGGCTAAGAATGAATATGAGTTCTATAAACAAAAGGTCTTATATTTTAGTTAGAAAGACCATTTTGTTGTTAAATTAAATTAAAATATTTTAAATTATGTTTCCGGTTTTTTAGAAAATGTTTTTTAATTATTTTTAGGTATTTTTAATATTTTGTTCTTTTGTGTTACTACAATTAATAGAGAGAAAATAAAATTATTGATTTAATTATTCGTATGTATTCAATAGTGATTAGAGAGTCTCTGGAAATCATAAAATATTTACTTTTTTTTTAATTCTTTACAAAAAATCATTGGGTATCTGACACCCATGTGTGCGGTTTATGTAAAAAAAATAGGTGCGATCTTCCAGGGTTAATACTTAATTATAGGTTATTGTCATATTTCTTATAAACAAGAAATATATTTCTTATATATTTCTTGTAAATAATTATAAGTAGTTTATATTGCAAAAGAAATTGTTTTAGTGTAGATAATCGCTGTAGTTTAAATATAAAAAAGAAATAAAAATGTGAATAAAAGACGATTTGTTTAATTTTAATCCCTTTAATATTTTTAATAATTCCATCCATCGTCGGATGTAAGCCTCCCTTAGGTGTGTCCATTCATTTATGTTTACTCTTTTTTGAATCCATTCGTGGCCAGGCATTTGTACGTTACATTTTCTTCTAATGTCTTGACTCCTCTTTCGATCTCTTGGCATATTTCCTGCAATTTTTCTTAGTACTCTCATCTTTGTCGTTTCCAGTAGTGTTTGTGTTGTGGCTTTATCGGGTCTTGTTTCTGATACATGATGCCATTATTGGTCTTACACTAGCACTGGCTTTATAATTATTGACTGCATCTCAGTGGTAATATTGTCGGTTTCGCCATATAGTGTTATTAAGGCATCCTGCCAGTCTATGTGCTTTTTATACTTGATTTCTCAATTCTTTGTTTCGATCTCCATAGCTGTAAATGTAATTGAAAGGTATTTTATTTCCACTACTTGTTCAATACTGATACCATCAAATTCTATTTTACATCTGATTCATTATGTTACTACTGTTTTCGTTTTCTGAAATGAAATCGTCATATTGAATAATTACTTTGCTCTTATGTTAAATCTGTGGACTATTCTTTGCAGACTATCTTCATCTTGGGTTATCAATATTGCGTCGTCTAAGTAAGAGAGTATTTTTTATTATTAAAAGCTCTTCTTTAGTTTAATAGTTTGCGTCAAATCTTTAGACGTTAATTTGACTGCCTTTCCTTCAATGCAAATGAATGAAAATTTGCAGACATATGCATTCGCGGGAACAATACACGAATAGTCAATAATTTTTTTTATAAAAAAGGGTTCAAGGCAGGTTTTGTTTATATTCGATTCAGAGTTGGACTACCATCTCCATATAGCAACTATTTCAGCATCCTTATGCATCATCAGTGAAGTTTATGCAGTCACAACTCTGAAGGGAATATAAACATTCTGCCTCTTTTAAGGCAAACCATCGCGATGCAATGAACCCACCTTTTGAGACGCAACCTAGCGACATCTCTCGTATTACGAGGAAAACAACGAAAAGCCCCAGATACAAAGTTTACTACTTTTTAAACAATTAGAATAATTGAAATAAAAATATAACAAACAATATTTTAAATCTAAGACTTTTCGTTAATAAACTGCTTTCTGGCTGCATCCCATATCTCCGGATTTTACAATATATAATCACGTAGAGACGACGAAAATAGGAGAAAGCAAATAGAGGACACTTAGACCACGCATTTACCTTCTCTTCGTCTAGGAAAAGGACCGAAAGACAGTTTCTAAATACTCAAAAACTGAGTAAAATGAAAAAGATAAAAAAGGGTTCAAGGCAGGTTTTGTTTATATTCGATTCAGAGTTGGACTACCATCTCCATATAGCAACTATTTCAGCATCCTCATGCATCATCAGTGAAGTTTATGCAGTCACAACTCTGAAGGGAATATAAACATTCTGCCTCTTTTAAGGCAAACCATCGCGATGCAATGAACCCACCTTTTGAGACGCAATCTAGCGACATCTCTCGTATTACGAGGAAAACAACGAAATGCCCCAGATACAAAGTTTACTACTTTTGAAACAATTAGAATAATTGAAATAAAAATATAACAAACAATATTTTAAATCTAAGACTTTTCGTTAATAAACTGCTTTCTGGCTGCATCCCATATCTCTGGATTTTACAATATATAATCACGTAGAGACGACGAAAAAAGGAGAAAGCAAATAGAGGACACTTAGGCCACGCATTTACCTTCTCTTCTTCTAGGAAAAGGACCGAAAGACAGTTTCTAAATACTCAAAAACTGAGTAAAATGAAAAAGATAAAAAAGGGTTCAAGGCAGATTTTGTTTATATTCCCTTCCTTGTATGGAGATGGTAGTCCAACTCTGAATCGAATATAAACAAAACCTGCCTTGAACCCTTTTTTATCTCTTTCATTTTACTCAGTTTTTGAGTATTTAGAAACTGTCTTTCGGTCCTTTTCCTAGACGAAGAGAAGGTAAATGCGTGGCCTAAGTGTCCTCTATTTGCTTTCTCCTATTTTCGTCGTCTCTACGTGATTATATATTGTAAAATCCGGAGATATGGGATGCAGCCAGAAAGCAGTTTATTAACGAAAAGTCTTAGATTTAGAATATTGTTTGTTATATGTTTATTTCAATTATTCTAATTGTTTAAAAAGTAGTAAACTTTGTATCTGGGGCTTTTCGTAATTTTTTTTATGTTTATTTGTTTAAATAAAAAAAAAACGATTTTAATGGAAATGCTTAAATTCTCTTGTTTTTTACAATGTAGAAACTTGAAACTTTTACGGATTGTAGCTAATGATATGAACCATACATAATTTCACTTTTTACGTTAATTGTTTACTTTATGCTTCACAAATAAGGGTTTCAATTTTTTTGCCGATTCCGACTACTTTTCATGTTTGTACATCATATATGTTTTATACATATATTTTAATAAACATGACGATATACATATTTTAATGTTTAAAAAGTGTAAGACTAAAAAGTAAAAAATAAATAAATATGAAAAAAAAATTTTAAGAAACGCTTTTCTTTAGTTACGAGTGACTAATATTACAAAGATTATAAAAAATCAAACAAAAAACAAACAATAAAAAAAATCAAACTCGAAGGATTATTCGAAAAAACTGTTATACATATTAAATATTTTTAAAAAAATCTAACACATCCGTTAACCCTTAAACGCCCAACCTTTTTTAGTTTCCATGTACGCCCAAGGGTGGGTAAAAAATGTCCACCTCGAAAATAGCTAATATATTTATTGAGAGTTGTTGAAAATGGATTGTTGAAATGGTGTTTATTAAGCATAAGATTCTTAAGTTTAGAATCTTATGCTTAATAAACACAGCATCTTCTAAAATATTAATATAAACAATTTACAAACCTTACAACAAAATTACAATGTACATCAAAATTAACATACCAGTAAAAGCCAGTAATTCAGATTTGTCGATTTTCTCCATATTCTTTCTTTCAGCCTCCTCATTGGCGCATAATTATGTAGATTATGTAATTATACATCGATAATTATATGGATTATCTTCCTACCAACGAGAAATTATATAGAAACCTTTAGTAACAAGTTTTGCCAAGGGTGTACTTTTTATGCCCAGCCATATTTAACTCAAGATGCTGCTTTTATTTTCAAAAATATTGGTAGAACCAAATTAACATTCGATAATGGGTGGTCTTTTTAACAATAAATAATTAAAAAAAAAAATTAAACACGTAATAAATATGTTACAAGGGAATACGCATTAGGTGGACATTTTTTACCCACCCTTGGGCGTTTAAGGGTTAAAGAAAAGCGTGGGGCGAAAACCGTTTATTCGATGAAGACGCGCCCCACGCTTTTCTTTGACGAATGTGTTAGATTTTTTCAAAAATATTTAATATGTCTAACAGTTTTTTTTTCGAATACTCCTTCGAGTTTGAATTTTTTTATTGTTTGCTGTTTAGTTAACTTTTTTATAGTATTTTTAAATTTAGTCACTCGTAACTAAAGAAAAGCGTTTCTTAAATAATTTTTGTTTTTCATATTTTTTTTATTACTTCTGTGTTTCCCATTCTGTACCCTCTTCCTTTGTTTACGCTTTGAATGATTTTATCCGTGATTAAATTGAAGAGCATAGGGCTCAATGAGTCTTCCTGTCTTTTTCCGCTGCCTATATAGGCTATTGATTATGTACTATAGAAAGGAACTACAACGTTAACGGGGTTTTATTATTTCATATGGTCAATGAATCTCTATATATGAAAAAACCGCGGAGTACTACCATTTAACGTGGTGCGTTTTTGAGAAATGGGTGAATTAGTCCCTGGGCACAGGTTACATTAGGGTGAGTTCTATGCACTTTTGGTACAAACACGTCTACATAAAAACTGTTGCTCGTTAAATTTCCTATCTAGATATAACTTTTTAAAGTCAAAGATACTTTTTTTTACAAAAATATATTCAAAAGAAAAAGCACAAAGAAACCCAAAAGAAAGAAATTTTGTTTTTTGTCCCATAACTTATGTCCACGGGGATATAGGTATAGACATTGCCGCACATAAAAAAAACTTACATATTTTATATTTAAAATGATGTTTGGTAGAGGTCATTAGGATTTATAGTTTTTGAAATATGATTTTTCAAAGTTCGCGACTCACAGCAATTTTGGGCAATTTTCCTTGTTATTTCGCAAATATTGTTCTGTAACTTTTTTCTACGTAACTTTAGGCATATGCAATGGTGCATGTAAGAGGAATAGAAATCAATTATCTTTAAAATGTTCTACTGTATAATGTTGTACGACTTCGTTTAAAGAGGTTATCTTTTTCAAAATTTTATACTTTTAACGAGTTTTTATATTTTTTACCATTTTTTTTTTAAATTTCCCATTATAACTTTTATTGTTCTACATTTAGGTATATATTATAATAATGAAAAAGAAAGCTTATTCTGTTTACTTTAAAATGGTGTATTATAAAAAATTCTAGGATTATTTTTGAATAAGATATGTTTTTTCAAAATGTAATAAGTACTCGCAACGATTTTTGATTTTAGGATTATTTTTTAAATTTTTCATTATAACTTTTTTATGTGATTGTGTGTTAATATGGTTGAATCTTATTTTTATAGGTAATACTTTGGATCCACTTGACTCGGCCGGGCAAACTTTAAAATATGGATTAATTCCAATATTTACTATCAAAGCTCCTGCACCACAAGCTTTGCTTGAAAAAATGGCATGTAAAATGTACCAAAAGATGTACAAAAAACTGCGGTTGTAGGAAGATAGGAATTAGTTGTTCAATTTTCTGCAAAAGTTGCATGTGCATGTGCATGGGTACTAATTGTGGGAACTCTAAGATAACTGAGGTGTCACAGGAAGATATTGAAGCTAATGCTAACGAAGAAATGGACTTTGATTTTAAAATTTTTGTAAATGTCAACGTTTAAATAATTTTAACTAAAGTGATGTTTTTTAAGACTAATGTTTATGTAATTTTTGTAAAAGAAATAATTTTAAATAATACAGGTAAAAAAGTATCAAAGAATCACTCGGTTTCCATTATTTAAATATATGTAGATGATACACTATTTTAAAGAACAGAAAGTAAGCCCTCTTTATTGAGCAATGTATAGTATATTCATGTACAAGAAAAAAAAGTTATAATAAGAAATTTGAAAAATAATCGTAAAGAATGTAAAAAATAATATTATATTATATATTATATAATAATATTATTTTATTTTTATATTATAAAAAATCGTCAAAAGTGTAAAGTCTTGAAAAACCATAATCTCTTTAAAAAAAGTCGTACAACGTTATACAGTAGACCATTTTAAAGGTAATTGATTTCTATTCCTATTACGTGTACCATTGCATATACCTAAAGTTACGTAGAAAAAAGTTACAGAACAATATTTACGAAATAACAAGGAAAATTGACCAAAATTGCTGTCAGTGGAGAACTTTGAAAAATCATATTTCGAAAACTATAAATCCTAGTTACCTTTACTAAACAATATTTTAAAGAAGAAATATGTAGGTTTTTTTTCCTTAAAGCAATGTCTATATCTATATCCTCGTGGACAAAAGTTATGGGACAAAAAACAAAATTTCTTTCTTTTGGATTTCTTTGTGCTTTTTCTTTTAAATATATTTTTGTAAAAAAAACGTATCTTTGACTTTAAAAAGCTATATTTAGATAGGAAATTTAACCAGGAACAATTTTTATGTAGACGTGTTTGTACCAAAAGTGCTTAGAACTCGCCCGAATGTAACCTGTACCCAGGGACTAATTCACCCATTTCTCAAAAACGCACCCCTTTAAATGGTAGCACTCCACGGTTTTTTCATATATAGATGTCCATTGACCATATGAAATAATAAAACCCCGTTAACGTTGTAGTTCCTTTTAGCTATCTTATTTTGAATATAATCAATAGCCTAATATGTCTATAGATTCGGTAAGTTGCTCATCTATTCTGGTTTTCGTTTTGATATTTTGGTAGATGATAGATAGAATAGTTTTTATTATAAATAGGGGAACTTCTCTATTATACAGAATATGAATTACATCTTTGAGTCTTACTCTGTCAAATGCTTTCTTCAAGTCAATCAGACATAGAAATGCTGAGCTGTTCTATTGTACTCTACTTATTTCTCAGTAAATTACTTTTTGACAAATATTGCATATGTACACGATCTTTCCCTTGTAAAATTTTAGTTGTAGGTTTTAGCGATGATTGAATACACGGATCCGTGTATTCAATCAACGGTTTTAGAGTAGTATTTGATACCTCTGTAGTTTTCTGACTGCTTTTTATGTCCTTTTTGAATAACAGAATTAGTTAGCTAGAATTTTATTGTGAGTACTAAGAACTATCTTTCGTACGTTTTCCCAATCGAATGAAAGCAGAATTTGATTACATATTGTAGAATCCTTTTAGCTTTCTTTATTCGTCGTCTCTTGTCTTATAAATTGTAAAAGTTAGAGATTAAGGACGTTAACAGAAAGGGGGTCTAATAAGGAAAGTCTCATTTTTAAATAATTATTTATTATTATTTTAATAATAGATTTTATATCTGGGACTTTTCTCTTTTCTTTATTCTGTCAAGTTGTATGAGGTATTCTTCTATAACACTCCAGGTCCACCCTGGGCACAAGTACCTCAGGAAATATCGCCATAATGATATTCGAGTTAACTCTCCGGGTACTTATTTTTGACTCATTTTAAGTTAAATTTTAAAACTCCAAGGACAAGGTTCCCGGTGGGCACCAGTTACCTCGGGGATCATCGTCACCATGATATTTGTATTCAGCGACCACAAAAAACCACCCAAGTAACATTTTTGGTTGATTTTTAATTAAATTAACATACAATTCAAAAAGTCGATGTCCAATCTGAGCACCAATACGCAGCTTGGCGAATATGGCCGGCATGATATTCGTTTTCAGTTATCTCAAAAACCCACGTTATAGCAAAATTGAGCTTATTTCCGTCGATATGTTCCGAGTTACAAGTTTTTTGTTTCCTATGCACTTTGTAAACGCACAAAATACAATATTTCTCTACAATATCCCTCGGACATCAATTTTATTTACAAGCCTTAATGACATTCACCCGAATCGAAGGCGAAAAGTTGCATAGTGATTTACCTACAGAAAATTTGTAGGTTCAGTGCTTTTGAGTGCTTCGTTGTCTTGCTAAATACAGTGGAACCCCGATAAGTCGGCCCCCGATAACCCGGAAGTCCGGCTAACCCGGACCGATTTTCATCAGGCAAAAATTTAACAAATAAACAATTTAACAATTTTATCAAATAAAAATGTATGTAGGTCAAATAATATTTGAGAGATAATGTGTATTTGTGTAATTTGAACACATATAAGTATGTACAACAGTAAAAATGATTCATGCACACGGCGGCAGGCAGAGCGACCGTCTCAGCTTATCGGAAAGAACAGGCACCTGTCTGTATTCCTTTTCCGTTATTTATGTCAAACTGTCTTAGCATTGTTTAAAATAGACGTGACTATTTAAAAATTCTTTTTTAAAACAATGGCCTTAGTCTGTTCTTAAATAACAACATTGTTTTAATCACTTCCGTTCTGTAATCGTGCTTCAGATTGTGTTTGCCTGATTTTTGTCTACGTAATGGTAACAAAACGTAAAAATGTTGTGACAATGGAAAAGAAACTAGAAACATTAGGTAAGATTGATAAAGGCGAATCTTTAAAATAAATTTATTGCAGCATCATAATATGATATTATGATACCATAGGTCTGGATCCCGCGTATGAAAAAAAAGTTGATTAATAGCAAGCTAAAAATTTGTTAATAGCTTAAGGGTGTCTAGTCGGATAAACTTTGATATATGAGAACAATGGAACAGGGGCAGTTTTAATTGTGGAACAGGTAAAAAATCTGGAACGGTCAGAACACGAAAATGGCACATTTGTTTTGTCCGACAGAACAGACATAAACTCTCCGAACAGAGATTAAACTCTCATGCAAAAAACAGACTGCTATTTATCACCTGTCATAATTCCTGTCATTTGACATATTCTACATGTTCCACTCATTAAAACGCCAATTTGGTGATAAATAGCAGTCTGATTTTTGCATGAGAGTTTAATCTCTGTTCGGAGAGTTTAAGTCTGTTCTGTCGGACAAAATACATGTGCCGTTTTCGTGGTCTGACCGTTCCAAATTTTTAGCCTGTTCCACAGTTAAAACTTCCCCTGTTCCAGTGTTCCCATATATTAATGTTTGTCCGACTAGACACCCTTAAGCTAATAACAAATTTTCAGCTTGCTATTTATCAACTTTTTTTTCGTACGCGGGATCCAGACCTACCATATTATGGTGTCGGTACATCTCTACAGTATGACTGAGTTTTTTACCAAGAAATGAACAAAACTCTACACTCTATACAACTATACGTAATTTAGATGTGTACTGTGCATATGTGTTTCATGTTTTTGTAATTATAATGGAGGTTATTTATTAATTTTTACTATATTCTCCGGCTAACCCGGATTTTCGATAACCCGGATCGGCCGCGGTCCCGATTAATCCGGGTTATCGAGGTTCCACTGTAGATATAAATGTTTAAGTTGTATTTGTAGGGAAAATGGTATGCAATTCTTTAAAAAATTAAACTTATTTTAGAATATTATTAATAATCTGATACTATTTCTATTTACTATATATTGATAACATTTGATAAAACTTTATCAGTAGTTTATCATTAGATGTTTAAAATAATAATCAAATTAGTTTTTCTAAATTTCACAACCAACATGTTTAGTTGTTACAAGCATTTATAGTGGAGTGCAGTGACAGAGAAAAGCAGTAAAAATAGAAAAATTTACTAATAAATGGTAAGAAACAAACTTTTTATATTATATTTTTTTTACAAACATATCTGTCCGCCTTCTCTGATACTAGTTTTTTAATTAAATATTTTAGATTTTGTTTTTTCTTTTCTATCGCCAAAGTCATCATTACTATGTAGTTATACTTCGTTTTAAATCTTATTTTGGTTATATTAGCAATTATTAGCTATGTACGTTATCTAAAATACAGAGTAGGTTGTCTAAAATATAATAAATTATATTTCAACAAAATTTTTCAGAGCACCATTCATGGTAGGCAGGTAGTCTCCTTCTCAGAGGCATTTTTCAGTGCGCCGCAAATGATAGAAAAAAAGGTAAGTCCGTGATAATACCATAGATATAACAGAATAGATTAGGCCAGTTCGAAAAATAGCGTAACGCGGAACAGTTCGGATCGGTGGTCTATCTATCTCTCTCTACCGGCGCTTAAATTTCTCTCTCTAGCATATGATGGCCGCCGCCTGTGTGTCACTGTCGTTCCGTTATTCCCACCTCTTGGTAGATACGCTCACACTCACACGACAGACAAAGATAGCTAGACCACCGTACTTGATATCGACGTTACACCCCGATGCATTGAGTGGCATATGACTAGCCTGATCTATTTTCTTTACATATCTCTGGATAATACACATTTACAACATTTATTCTAACATGACATTTGAGTTCAATCTGACAGTTGTTAGTTTTTTTTGGAATTTGGCATAAAAACAAATCAATTTTGTTTATTGAATTTATAAAATGGTATTTCCTTTGATTTGTATAGTCTTATAAATTGTACAGATTTTATCCGTAGATATATTACTATATCATTCATAAATATTTTTTGATTATAGCGCCATCTATCGACAACTAGAATAAATATTATAAATGTCTGTAATCACGGACATGCCTTTTTTTCTGTCACTTACAACTTAATGTGTTAGAAAGAAATCGAAAATGTGACGCACTGAAAGATGCCTATCAGAAAGAGCGTACATACGGTTGGTACAGTATAAATAGTATAAATACGTTGCACGTCATTATCTATGACAAAGATCAAGTTGAAAATCGATTTTAAAACAAAAGATGTAGTTAATTAATATCATTGTATCGCATTGTCATTTTATGACAGTACGGTCTGGTAATTATCTTATAATTAATGTATTCGGTACATTCCATGTCAAATCACTCAGGCAAAAAATTTTGGATCTCCGATTTGTCTGAAAATTGGTATTCGCTCTGAGCGTTAACAAAGTGTCAAAGCAAAATCGACCGACCTGCTCATGGTGGCAGTTTTTTGAAATTTCATTAGGACGCTTTGTGTATGTTTAAATGAGACATTTAAAAAAAATGCCGTGTCCCGCTAGTGATATTATGTATTAATATAAACAGAAAATAAAAACGCACTTAATTTGATATAAACTCTTCTATTTCCAATATTGATTATCAGTTTGATTTTGTATACATAACCTCACTATCGCAGTTTATGTCAAGAAATCTTTATTAACGAAAAAGAAAATATTTTTGTTGCACTATAAATTACAGTATAAATTAATAACTAATGAATTCTAACAATTGTATTCTGTTATTATCACTACAAAATAAAATATTCAAGTTTAACAAAATAATCCCATAAGACTCAATGTTAAAACGTCCTGACAAAATCTGACAGCGTGTCACGTGACTGTAAGTAGATGGGAGACGCACGGAGCCAATATAGCTTCTGCGGGACGTAAAAATAAGATATTTAAGGTCAAAAAGTCTTATTCTATTTCTTCTTCTTTTTTTCTCAAAATGTAATTTTATGCGATTTTACAGTGATTTGATGTTTATTTTAACACATTTTCATTTTCTATCGTAATGTATCCATGGGAAAAATAATATTTTAATAGAAGGGACTCACAATATATCATCATAAGAAATTATAACAAGTTATTTTGATTCAAAATAAGTTTTTGGTCAAATTTTAGTGTAGGAAACCTGAAAATACCGTTTTTTACATTTTCCTCCATTCCCAAAATACATCATAATCGATTTGGCTGAAAATTTGCCAACAGATAGTCAAAGCATAGTACCATTGATTAATAAATATAGGGGAGAAGATACGAAACTAAACGAGCGTTTATGTACGACACCAGTGGTTTTAGAAATAGATGGCGTTAGCAGCTTTCTAGGTGCGAGATTGAATTTACCTGAGACAACGATGAGACGTATTCAGGTAGCTTTGGTTATCGGAATTTGGGGTCGGCCGGCCGACTGGATTATAATATAACGTATTTATTTATTTTCATTCATTTATATTTGAGTTATCATTCAACTATTCAGCGATAATAGTGGCATGATCATGACAATCAGACAATCTTTAAAATAATTATTGAAGTTAGCACCTATTACTTTCTAAACTCGTTTTTAAATTAACAAGAATTGTAGTTGTAATTTGTCTTTAATTTGAATTCTTGAAAGAAATCATTGAATATTCCAAATAAAAAAATTATTTAACGAGAAAAATACTCACTGGGTGATTTTAGATATTATAAATTTATCTTATTTGCCTCATAATCTCGATAAAAAATTAGGTAGGTATTTTCGTTAATTACAGTCTCTTCTGATGATTGTATATTTTGTTTGGAGATATTGCAACGGTATTTACTTAATATAAAATTTACTAAGTAAACCGCTCGGCCACTTTAAACTCTTCGAAAAAATGGTAAGGACTTAAGTTGTTGCGATTTCCTACAATTTCTTCCAAGTTTTTTCATGCGGTCGATATTTTCCGAGTTAGGGGGAAAATCGTGACTAAGTATACTTATTGAATTATTTATCTATTATTAACTTTTCTTCTTAAAGGTGCCTTGTATTTCTGCGTAGGCGTCCACCGTGGATTGTATTGTCAGGTGAGATATTAGATAGTCAGAATTACCTACATTATTCTATTAAGAGTAATTTCATTAATATCATTCGGCGAATATTACGCAGCCATGACATCTTTTCCTAGACCTCTCTTACCCTCTATCTTTCCTTTGATAACCAGTTGCCGTATATCGTTCTCCTCGTAATATGTCCCGAAATATGTCCATGATAAAAAAAACTAAGTTTTCAATCTAATAGCACATAAAACAACATCAAAAGATGTTACTCTACATCCTACCATTTTAAAAATAATGGGAACCTTCTCTGGTAACACCTCCGAGGTTTCTACAATTTGCAAGCCATAACGGATGCTGAGACTAAGGAAGATGAGGGAATTTTACAATTTATAATTCACGTCCCATCTGCTCAGCGCGGTAAAGTTCTAACGAGAAGGGTTCCCTTCATACTCCTATCAGAGTAAAAATGTAAATCAAAAATGAATAACCATTTTCAATTGCGTTGCAACACGAAACTACAACCGCATCATTATTCCAGTTCAATCAGAGTGCAGCAAGCACCTCTACCGGTTTCGAAACTTATTAGTCTCTCATCAGGAGGCACATATGCTGCTCTCTCTGACCCAACTAGGACAAACCCCGGCGTGCAGTCACGGATTGCAACGAATGAAATGGCAGGGATGCCCTAGCGGCAACTGCTAGCAAAAAACTAAGTTTTCAATCTAATAGCACATAAAACAACATCAAAAGATGTTACTTTACATCCTACCAGATTGAAAACAATGGGAACCTTCTCTGGTAACACCTCCGAGGCTTCTACAATTTGCAAGCCACAACGGATCCTGAGACTAAGGAAGATGAGGGAATTTTACAATTTATAATTCACGTCCCATCTGCTCAACGCGGTAAAGTTCCAACGAGAATGGTTCCCTTCATACTCCTATCAGAGTAAACATGTAAATTAAAAATGAATAACCATTTTCAATTTCGTTGCAACACGAAACTACAGCCGCATTAATATTCCAGTTCAATTAGAGAGTGCAGCAAGCACCTCTACCGGTTTCGAAACTTATTAGTCTCTCATCAGGAGGCACATATGCTGCTCTCTCTGACCCAACTAGGACAAACCCCGGCGTGCAGTCACGGATTGCAACGAATGAAATGGCAGGGATGCCCTAGCGGCAACTGCTAGCAAAAAACTAAGTTTTCAATCTAATAGCAAAATCTAAAACAACATCCAAAGATGTTACTCTACATCCTACCAGATTGAAAACAATGGGAACCTTCTCTGGTAACACCTCCGAGGGTTCTACAATTTGCAAGCCATAACGGATGCTGAGACTATGTCTCAGGTCGTTCATGTCCATGATATTTAAAGCATTCGGTGCAGGCACCTGATTTCAAAGACTTCAAGTTTTTTAATGGAGCCGGCATTTAATATCCACGCTTTCATTCTTACAAGAGAAAAAGCCAAACGTAACACTTTAGCATATTGTATCTCAGGTAGAAATCCAACTTTCAGTGAACATTCATAAGAGTTTGGAAGTCGCCATCCCATTTTTTATGGGAGATATTTTTCATTAAGTTGAGGCCGTTTAAGCTGACAGTTGGAGTGAGTGTATATTGTCTTACGTCAAGATAGACGATTGTCCAGTTTTATTCCCAAGAAGTTAATCAATTCTGAATAATTTATTGTAATTTCTTTATTTAGATCCGTTATTATTATAATAAGTAAAATAATAAATACAGGAAGAAATCTAGAAGAATGAAGAACCACTCAAATGATAGCGTTATTTAAGAACGGTGATAGGGCAGACCCCAGTAATTATAGAGGGATAAATTTACTGAGCAGTATTATACTGAAACAACAAAAATACTGATGGAGAAAATAATGGTGCTTAAATATATCGGTTGAACGACAAGGATTTAGAAGTGGAAGATTATGTAACGATGCAGTTTTTGTGATAAGGCAAACAGCGGAGAAATCATTAGAATATAATAAGCCAGCCTTTTTCTGTTTCATAGACCTAGAGAAAGCGTTTGATAGAATACAATTAAAAGATGCGTTACACCTACTATATAACAAAAATTTACCACTGGATATCATAAAACTGATAGAAAACATACATGTAAGAAATAAAATAGAAATGAAAGTCAATGAATAACAGAACCCATAGAAGCAAACACAGGAATCAAGCAAGGGGATTCACTAAACATTCCATACTGTTTAAAATAAAGTTGGATGCAATAATAAAACAAGTGAAGAAAAAAGAGGGTACAAAATGGGCAATAAAGAGATAAAAAACTCTGTTGCGCTGATGACACCGTGTTGGTAGCAGAGTGCAAAGTCGACCTACAAAGAATACTGCACGAGTTCAACATTAACGTAAAAGAAATGAATATGAAAATATCAGCCTAAAAAAACAAAAATCTTAGTAATATCCACAGAATCAATAAGATGCAAATTGGACAATCAAATTATACAACAAGTAATGACTTTCAAATACCTTGGATTAATAATAAATTAATCTATCAGCCGACAACAATATCGAAGAAGAGGTTAAAGACCAAATAATTAAAGCCAGTAGAACGGCCGGATGCCTAAACGACACAATTTGGAAAAACAAACACCTAAGAGTGGAAACAAAGGCCAGAATATAATATGAGTCAGTTATTAGACCAGTTATGACTTACACTGCCGAAACAAGACCAGATACAAGCAAAACACAAAGACATCTGGAGACCAACGAAATGAAGATCTTAAGAAGGATTGCTGGAAAAGGACTACGGGACAGGGTAATAAGTGAGGAAATCAAATGCATATGTGGGATAGACAATATAAATACCTGGGTAAAGAATAGAAAAGAAGAGTGGAATCAACGCTTAAGCAGGATGTCTGAATCAAGGATAGTAAGAATAGCCAGAAGAAGTATAGGACGCCCAAGGAAAAGATGGAATGACAATTTAGGGACAGAATGAAAGGCACCGTTGAAGAAAAACGGGCAGTACTGCCTATATAAAAGAAAAAGAAGAAGAACAAATTCTTTAGGTAGATTTTCGGTAGTATAATGTGCTTCTTTGGAGTTTTACTGATGATTACTGTTTTCGTTTTAGTGGGAGAAAATTCTAAGCCAGTAGTGTTCGAACAATTCTTAAATTTATAAATGAGTAGTGGATTAAGTGATTTAGCGATGTGATTGATTGCAATAAGGAAAAGTGCAACACTAAGAGTAGACCATTGAGGAATGCCGTTTAATTGGATTTTT
Source organism: Diabrotica virgifera virgifera (assembly GCF_917563875.1). Classification (NCBI taxonomy): domain Eukaryota; kingdom Metazoa; phylum Arthropoda; class Insecta; order Coleoptera; family Chrysomelidae; genus Diabrotica; species Diabrotica virgifera. Next base: position 40,330,062 of record NC_065448.1, read on the forward strand.
GAGTCTAAAAGAACGTTATTTATTCGAATAAGCTTCGTCTATATAGATAATTATTAATAAATTTTATATTTCCTTGAATTGAACAACTTAATAGAATTCTTATATCTAATCCCCAAATGGTACGCGTTATACAGGGTGTCCCGAAAAGATTGGTCATAAATTATACCACACATTCTGGGGTCAAAAATAGTTCGATTGAACCTAACTTACCTTAGTACAAATGTGCTCATAAAAAAAGTTACAGCCCTTTGAAGTTACAAAATGAAAATCGATTTTTTTCAATATATCGAAAACTATTAGAGATTTTTTACTGAAAATGGACATGTATCATTCTTACGGCAGGAACATCTTAAAACAAAATTATAGTGAAATTTGTCCACCCCATAAAAATTTATGGGGATTTTGTTCCCTTAAACCCCCCCCTAAACTTTTGTGTACTTCCAATTAATTCATTATTGTGGTACCATTAGTTAAACACAACGTTTTTAAAACTTTTTTGCCTCTTAGTATTTTTTCGATAAACCAGTTTTTATTGAGATGCGGCTTCTTTTTCAATATATTTACGTAAAAATTTTATGGGGGTTTTGTTCCTTTAAACCCCCCAAATATTTGTGTACGTTCCAATTAAACTATTATTGTGGTACCATTAGTTAAACACAGTGTTTTTAAAACTTTTGCCTCTTAGTCTTGTTTTCATAAGTCACCTTTTATCGAGATGTAGCTTCTTTTTCAAAATATACCTAAAAATGTAAATTATAAATAAATTTTCAGATTATTAACAGGTCTCTATAATCGTACTTAACCATATACAAATATGTGGTGGATTCGACAAATATTCAAAATATCTCGATAAACACTGGCTTATCGAAAAAGTACTAAGAGGCAAAAAAGTTTTAAAAACAATGTGTTTAGCTAATAGTGCTACAATAATAATTTAATTGGAACGTACACAAAAGTTTGGGGGGGGTTTAAGGGAACAAAACCCCCATAAAATTTTTATGGGGTGCACAAATTTTACTTAATTTTTTTTTAAAGATGTTGCTGCCATAAAAACATGCCACAACGATTTTCAAGGCTTAATAACTCGGTTAAAATTTATTATTATGAAAGTCAGAAAGTGACTAAATCAAAGTTTAATGCCCCCCCTACAAGATCCTGAAGAAATTTTTGTCATTATTTTATTACTAAGCTGCTATTTTTAAGTAAAAATATTGAGCGTCATGAACGTGGTTGCCGGCCGTAAATGCTGAGTGCGAGAGAGATGCCACTCCGGCAGTCCAATTGTGCATCTTACTTGCACTCACATTTACGGCCGCCTACCTCGTGCATGGCGCTCATTATTATTACTTAAAAATAACAGCTTAGTAATAAAATAATGACAAAAATTTCTTCAGGATCTTGTAGGGGGGGCATTAAACTTTGATTTAGTCACTTTCTGACTTTTATAATAACTTTTAACCGAGTTATTAAGCCTTGAAAATCGCTATTTTTCGTTTTTTTTTTTCAATTTTAAATTGATTATAACTCGAAAACGATCAACTTTAGAGAAAAATAATAAGAAACCTTTTTTATCCAGAATGGTGCAAAAAACCTACAAAAACAAATGTCCGAGCCAAAAATATTGATTTTTGCAATTTGATTAAAAAAAATTGTTAAAAAAAATTTGGCCCACTTTTCACGTGGGCGACTTCTTGAACCTTATTCTGGGATGTCTCACGAATGTGATTATGCAAAAAAATCTCATGGGAATATTTTTCCCAACGGACCCGCCGTTTTCGCCTTGTCATGATCTGTAAGTTTTATCGTAAATTTAGTTTTACAGTAATTTTTTTTGTTTTGAAAGAAAAATGCCTTTTTTTCAAAATAACTTTATAATTATCAGTGATACGAAATATCCCAAAGTGTAAAGGTCATATCCATAGGTCTGATTAATTTCATCTGGGATGCTAATTAAGAGGTGATATTTAAGATTTTGTTTACAAAAAAGGGATCAACTTTATTTTGTGCGCAACTTTTACTTCTGATACTAGAAACTTAAAAAAATAAAGCTGTTTTTAAACAATTTAAAAAAGTTATGATGAGTTTTCCCCGAAAAGTGCTTAATTTTTTGGTTATTTTACGTAGAAATATTCAATTTGGAATTTGACGAATAAGAACCTACTTTTTGTTAGCTACAACTCAGCTCTTACTGAGTCTACGACTTCATATGTCATATATAAAACATTTTTTTCATTTTTTTATAAGCTGTATTTTTGCTATGAATATTTTTTTGGCGAAATACTTCCTCATTTCCTCATGAAACATACTTTTTTTGAAACATGAATATATTCACGCGCAAATAACTCGAAAAGTATTTACTTGTGAGGTCAAGACTAGTGAAAAAAACTCTATAGTCAATTTATATTTTCAACGTTTTTGCAGAAAAAAAATTAATACAGGTATTAATACAGATTAATATGATAGCGACTGTGCGTTAAAATTTTGAATACGGACCACGTAGAATAAGTGCTTGTTCTTGGCTAGCTTCAACAAATTTACGCTAGGCGCGCCACTATACAGGCAGATTTTAAAGGGAACAAAATAATGCACATGGTTTCGTATCTTCCCCCTATATTTATCAATCAACGATAGTACTTTAAGTGGTTAAAAAGATTTGGATTATATTACAATACAAGAAACTTACATGCAATAATATCAGAGTAAAAAATCTACGTCTACTTCTAGCGTCAAGTACAATACACTCGTCTTTTTGTTATTCAAGATGTACAATAACGTTGACTAATTATTTATTGTTGAGTAGGTATCTTTAAAAAGACATGTAGCGCGACGCGTAATTTATCTACAAAGCGCAAGGTGGCGCTTGAAATTGCCAGTGGCCAATGGCGCCAATACCGAAACCCACTGCATTCTGCACTGCAAGTCGAAGTCACTGAGGCGTAGCTTTGTATAGTACCGTCAAAATGTGCTCCGTAGGTGAAAAACTACCTAACCTCAATTGCCAGAATGATTTTATCTGCAATTTTAGTGAGATTAATCAAATTAATCAGAAACTTATTCAGTTAAGAACAAATATGACTGACTTAAATAAAATTTGTGAGTTCCATTTAAATATGTTTTTGAGTTACTATGAAGCAAATCAGTATGTATGTTGTGGTTTAGTTAGAAAACACAAAAAAGTGATTAGGAAAAACCTTCGTCCTGTAACTCTTAACTTGCATGAAACCAGTCGTGATATTTTGAATTTGCATTTGATTCCTGGACAGAAGATATGTGTCCAAATTGTTTTGTGGAAATACACCGTCAAATAAAAAGAGTACAAGAAACTTTTGAACCAATAATTTCAATTGATGGTAAGTTTATTTGTATTAAAGTAGTAACAGTAAATACATATACAGAAAATAATGATGAGTAATGAATAATTTTAGATATAAGTACAGGTAGTTTTGAAGACCCGTGTTGAGCTGCCCCCCCCCCCACTTGCAAAAATTAAAAAACAAATAGCCCTGATTTATGAGCTATTTATGAGCTCTCATATTCCGCAAACTAAAAATTTTGAGCTCGTTCCACTGAGCAGGAATTTAATACCCTAGTGGGGGGGGGCTGAGTCAGCCCCCCCCACTACTTAAAAATAGGAATATTGAATCGGTTTTTGAGGCAGAATTACGAGCTATTTATGAGCTCTTGAAATTATATAGTTTAGATTTTTGAGCTCATCCCCTTCACCCCCAAACAACCCTTTAATTGATTTAACTTAAGAGAAAGATGCTGAGAAAACTTAAAATATATCGTATTGCGGATATAATTCCTATAGCTTATATACTCTAAGAATAAACTATTAAATCAAGGGCATTTCGATTATTGAGCTACAACCCCTTCGCAAGAAAACCACCCTATCTTCCCGGCTTAAGAGAAAGTTGTACTTAAAATGCGTTAAACTAATTATTTGGCGACTACATATCATTTAATAATTTATAAGCTTCCAAATTACGCGCATTTAGATCAGTAAATTGCAATTTATTTTGTATAGTGCAGTCACTGAAGGTAAAAATCAACGATTACCTTCAATTTCGGTGAACCTTCATCGATTTTCACGAAAATTGGTCAGTGGTTAGAGGTTACGTCAAGAAACAAAAGTGATATGGTACCACCTTGCGCCTTTACCCTGAGGGTGGATACCGCCCCTTCTCGGCGGTGAAAATTATTTTATAAAAAATAAAATTTATTATACAAAGTTAATAAAATAAGTCGATACTTTTTAAGTTATTAAAGATCAAAGATTTTAATTATTTGTGAAAAAAATGCATGTTTTGAAGAGGTTTTTTGTAAATCACTGAAAAACTGTAAGTTTTTACAAAAAAGTTAATAGTAGTTTAATTCGTATAGCTTATATTCTAAGAATAAACTCTAAAATCACGCGCCTTTCGATTATTGAACTACAACCCCTTCGCAAGAAAACCATCCCTTATTCCCGGCTTAAGAGAGGGTTGTACTTAAAATCATTTAAATTAATTATTTGTCGACTATATATTGTTTAATAATTTATGAGCTCGCAAAATATACGCATCTCAATTATTGAATTGCCATTTTCTTTCTATAGTGCAGTCACTGAAGGTAAAAATCAACTATGACCTTCGATTTCGGTAAATCTCCATTCATTTTCACGAAAATTGGTGAGCGGATTTTGATACTATCAACTTTTTCTGGATCTTATTTTTGATGGGTATTTCTAAGTACTTTGACAAGTATTTAGTACCTAAGTGTTATAAAATGCATCTTTTTCCCGTTATTTAAGCTTGAACCCTTAGATTTGAACAGTCGCGGAAAAAAATATACATTTAATTACCAATAACTTACTTTAAATTAATATTAAAGGATTTTCAAGTAAGCAATTTATTATAATTTGTTGATAGTTGATTTTTACCATCAGTGACTGCACTATAGAAAGAAAATGCCAATTCAATAATTGAGATGCGTATATTTTGCAAGCTAATAAATTATTAAACGATATGTAGTCGCCAAATAATCAATTTAAATTATTTTAAGAACAACTCTCTCTTAAGCCGGGAAAATAGGGTCGTTTTCTTGCGAAGGGGTTGTAGCTATATAATCGAAAGGTGCGTGATTTAAGAGTTTATTCTTAGAATATAAACTATACGAATTAAACTACTATTAACTTTTTGTAAAAACTTACAGTTTTTCAGTGATTTACAAAAAACATCTTTAAAACATGCATTTTTTTCACAAATAATTAAAATCTTTGATCTTTAATAACTTAAAAAGTATTGACTTATTTTATTAACTTTATATAATAAATTTTGCTTTTAATTTGTTCATTTATTGATTTGTGCAGTTATTTTTTATAAAATAATTTTCACCCCCGAGAAGGGGCGGTATCCACCCTCAGGGTAAAGGCGCAAGGTGGTACCATGTCACCTTTGTTTCTTGACGTATCCTCTAACCACTGACCAATTTTCGTGAAAATCGATGAAGGTTCACCGAACTTGAAGGTAATCGTTGATTTTTACCTTCAGTGACTGCACTATACAAAATAAATTGCAATTTACTGATCTAAATTCGCGTAATTTGGAAGCTTATAAATTATTAAATGATATGTAGTCGCCAAATAATTAGTTTAACGCATTTTAAATACAACTTTCCCTTAAGCCGGGAAGATAGGGTGGTTTTCTTGCGAAGGGGTTGTAGCTCAATAATCGAAATGCCCTTGATTTAATAGTTTATTCTTAGAGTATATAAGCTATAGGAATTATATCCGCAATACGATATATTTTAAGTTTTCTCAGCATCTTTCTCTTAAGTTAAATCAATTAAAGGGTTGTTTGGGGGTGAAGGGGATGAGCTCAAAAATCGAAACTATATAATTTCAAGAGCTCATAAATAGCTCGTAATTCTGCCGCAAAAACCGATTCAATATTCCTATTTTTAAGTAGTGGGGGGGCTGACTCAGCCCCCCCACTAGGGTATTAAATTCCTGCTCAGTGGAACGAGCTCAAAATTTTTAGTTTGCGGAATATGAGAGCTCATAAATAGCTCATAAATCAAGGCTATTTGTTTTTTAATTTTTGCAAGTGGGGGGGGCCAGCTCAACACGGGTGTTTTGAAGGCATCGTTAACGAATTGAGCGATAACAGTAATCCATACACTAATAATCTAAGCAATAATAATCCAGGGACTTCTTCTGCATCTACCGCTACCCCCATGGAATTCGAATATTCTCAAGAAGAGTTTTCAAGGTAATATTATATTTTGCCAACCAATTGTTTTTAATTATTAACTAACCTTAAACGGAGAACAAATCAGCTTAATAATTTGTACATGGCGACAAGTACATACCACGTATACATAACTTCACTTTTCCCCCTTTTTGAATTTATCTTTCATACTGTAATATATTGATTGATTACAAGGATCTAGCATTCTTCTAAATCAATTGAAGCAATCTATTAGGTGTTAAAATGGATAGTTAATTTATGTGATAAAATAAATATTAGGACTAACATTTCGAATTCATTTTTAGCTAATCATTTTCTTTAAAAAATAAGAAGAAACACTAAATTTAAATTAACCTACACACTGGAATTTTTATGCAAATAAAAAAAGACGTATTTTTTTTATAAAATAGGAGTTTCACTGTGTTTTCTTCTCTTACGTATGTAGCTAGTTTTCATATTAATTACCTGAACTTTGTCTTTGTAGGTCTATCCACAGTCATCTCATGAACAGAACTGATTCATCAATAAGTGAAGTAACCAACGTTGGCTCTTATTATTCAACTCCACCAATTCATGCTTGGGAATTTCTAAATGAAAATGTTTTTCCATCAACTAAGCAGTCTCCTTTGTCGACTAATGCACCGGTAAAAACGTTTTTAAGAAAATTCGACGAGTCTAAAGAATTTTCAAAACATAAATTTTATACAGCAGCAGCAAAGAAAGTGGAAATAGAAAGATTTAACAGTTTAGAAAGTGAAAAGTCATTCAAAGAACTCAGTTATGATGCTATGATTTTACAACTAAAAGATAAATTCGAGAATGCTTCTTCATTAAGTGAAAAAATTTTAACTTTATCGGTTCTTCCAAAATTCTGGAGTTTAAAACTATTGAAAAAAAGTTTAATGCCTCGAATTATATTGTTCGACATATGAAGAAATTGAATGGAGTCCTGATTACCCCGAATGCCAAATGTGGTCATTCTTTAGCTTCATCGACAATTGAACTGTTTACCTCTTTTTACGAAAACGATGAAACTAGCTCATAATTAATGCCAGGCATGCGAGACTGTATTAGTATAATGGGAAATGGCGTAAAAGTAAAAAAACAAAAACGGCTCATTATTCAAAATTTAAAAGAACTGTATCAAGAATATAAAACAACTTATCCTGACATCAAAGTTGGGTTTTCAAAATTTGCCGAATTGAGACCAAAACACTGCGTTTTGGCTGGATCTGCGGGTACCCACACTGTGTGCGTTTGCATGATACATGAAAATGTAAAACTTATGATCGATGGAAGTAATCTTTATTCATTAACCAACAATTCTGATGTTAAGATTTCCACTTATAAAAATTGTTTTCAAATTATCCTTTGTGAAAATCCGTCGGAAGATTGTTATTTTTCTGTGTGTTCAAAGTGTAGTCCTGGTTTAGAATTTTTTAGAGACACTCTGACAGATATTTTTGAAAGTGAATTGATTGATAAAGTTACTTTTAAACAATGGAGAACTGATCAACGGTGTACTTTGGAAGTAATTTCAATGACTGTTGAAGAGTTTATGGATAATTTAATTGACAGAATGCCGGCGTTATTAATGCACGATTTCATTGCAAAACAGCAAAGTTCTTATCTGCGGGAATTAAAACAAAATTTAAACAAAGGTGAAGTTATTGTGCTTGTTGACTATGCCGAAAATTATAAGTTCATTGTACAAGATGAAATTCAACGTTTTCATTGGAATAATCAACAAGCTATATACCCAGATAGCACAAGTACGTTTTATGGACATCCAATGGACGTACATCTGTGTACATTGGAACGTCCAATGGACGTCCCGCTAAGGTACAATGGACATCCGATGGACGTCCAACGAATGTCCAGAGTTCACAAAATTGGACGTCCATAGAACGTCCGCTACAAACGTACATTGTACGTTGTATTGGAGCTTTCAGTGTACACCTTATCTACATTCAATGTACGTCTTATGGACATTTGTAGGGCACTTTTCAGAAAGCAATCTAGTATCCATAATTTTGTGAATACATAGCAAAAAGCCTTTATAGGAAATAGTTCCTTATAATACTAAACTTATACTTAAAAATATTACACAAAAGACCTTTTTTATTTCTCTTTACTATAACTTCATTATAATATATACTTTATTATAGGAACTAGGAACTTCATTAATGCACGACTGCACTTGCATGATAAACAGAAAACACAAATATATAATATATCACAGGATGTATTTTCATAAAGACGAGATTCAGATAATGACGCCCTAGGAAGCATGCACATTAAAAGAGGTTTAATCTCTGTTCTGTTTCTGTTCCAAACTATTTTTAGAGTCAGTACGGTTGTTGTATATTACAAGCTGGTTTACCATTCTATGAATTATCATAAATAAACCCTCCTTCAGTATTCCACAACAATTAACAGCGATAATCCCCTAAAAGTACCTGCCTAAACTACCTTTCACGACCGATAGCGCGAAGAGCGACAACGTTGTCAAGAAGATTCTCATTTAGTTTGTATTGTGACTTAATATAATAGTCGCGTTTTGTGTAAAATATCCATGGACCACAAATGGATGTCCAATGTACGTTGAAATCAAACGTCCAATGGACGTCCCGTAATGTACGTACATAGTACGTATAGTTTTGGTCCATGGACGTTTGGACTTTAAATGTACGTTATATGGACGTACATCGGACGTTGTGTGCTATATGGGTACTCTTCACCCTTTCGTTTCATACTTCAAAGACGATGATGGAAATTTACAACATCTAAATTTGATGGTGATATCGGATACAACAGAACACAACGTGCAATCCTTTTATGCATTCCAGAAAAAATTTATTAAATTTTCAAAAACGAAAATACCTGGAATTAATAAAATAATATATTTTTCGAATGGTGCAGTTTCGCAATACAAAAACAAGTATAATGTAATAAATATTGTGAATCATCATCAAGACTTTCAAATTTCTGCAGAATGGATGTATTTTGCAACGTCACATGGTAAATCTCCGTGTGATGGTTTGAACGGTACAGTGAAACGAAATGCGGCCAAAGCAAGTTTGCAAGGAAATGTTATTTTAAATCCTCAGCAATTATTTGAATGGGCAAATACGAAATGGAAGGCAGATAATACTAACATACAATTTTCATTTGTTAAGCAAGCTGAAATTGATGATGCAAGATCGTTTCTTGTAAATAGATTTAATTTAGCACAGTCTATACTAAACATTAGGACATGTCACAGCATTGTTCCTATATCTGAAAACGAAATAGAAACAAAAACGTATGCAAAATCAAAAAACAAAAACATTCACAAAGTGGAAAATGTGATTTCGAAGCGTGGCAGAAAACGCAAGCACCAAGATTTGTAATCCTAGCATTCTCATTCATTTTCTATTATATTCATAAGTTTTGACGTAGTTGGATCAATAATAATAATAAATTGTATAATAAATGCAGAATATGATATCAATAAACATTTTTCATGATAACTGTATAGTTCAGCAGTTTAAGTAGAAACCTACAATTTTGACTAGGATATTGCATGTAACTTTTTTTGTATTGTAATATAATTCAAATCCTTTTAAACACTTAAAGTACTATGGTTTGGCAATCTGTCGCCAAATTTTCAGCCAAATCGATTATGATGTATTTTAGGAATGGAGGAAAATGTAAAAAACGGTATTTTAACGTTTTTTACACTAAAATTTGATCAAAAACTTATTTTGAAACAGAATAATTTGTTATAATGACATTTTTGAGTCACTTCTATTAAAATATTATTTTTTACATTGATACTTTACGATAGAAAATGCAAATTTGTTTAAATAATTACCGAATCACTGTAAAATCGCTTTAAATAACATTTTGAGAAGAAAAAAAGAAGAAGAAGTAGAATAAGACAATTCGACTGACAGTATCTTATTTTTACATTCCACAGATGCTATATGCCAATTTTCAGCCAAATCAAAGATCCAAAATTTTTTTGATCCAAAATTTAGTGATTTGAAATTAAATGGCCCATTCCATGATTGATTATTATCCATTTATTTACAGGGTGTTCAAAATTTACAGTTTCATTATTGAATTATTTAATGTGTTATACGATGCTTATTTTAAATAGAACACCGTATGGCGTATATTAATAAATTATTATACTAAAGACAGGTTCCTCTTTCGAATGGTATATGGATGTTATATAACTAGGAGTCATAGTTTTTGCGTAAATTACAATTTTCTTAAACGGTAAATCGATTTTAAAAATATTTATTTTAGAGTCGCTCTCGATTTTTAAACCCATCATCTTGGCATAGTTGGTATAAACGAGTGTAGTTGTAAATAAAAATGTATACTTTTAGTTGCTGATTTGAAAAATAATTTTTTTCGTTATTGAAAATAATTAAATACATAACGAAACAAAGAATTTTAAAACAAATACATAAATAACACAAAATGAACCACAACTTACTATTAGTAAAAAATTATCAGTTATGTAATAGATGTTCAAAATGTTTGCTTTCTTGTGCAATACAACAAGCCATTTTATCTTCAAATGATTTGTTTACATTATTTAACATAGGTGGTGTTATAGACGCAAAAGCGTTCGAAATTCTTAATTTCATATCATCTTAAGTAGTAGCAAGTGTAGCATAAACAATATTTTTAATATAACCCCATTTAAAGTCACCAAGACCCCGGGTCACCAATCCTGGTGACCTGGGTGGCTTTCGTAGGTAGCGTGATTATTCATTTTTAGGAACAATTAAATTTGAATATTATGCACGGATGTTTATATTTTTGATAACTACCAGATCATACTGTCCTAAAATGACAATGTCATACAATGGCATTAATTAACTACCTACATATTTTGTTTTAAAATCGATTTACAGATTAAGAATTTAAATAATTGCAAATTACGCAATAACTATGAGACCTAGGTATATGAACTCCATACACCATTCGAAAGAGGTAGTAAATCTGTTCAGTATAACTATTTATTAATATACATGGTGTTCCATTTAAAATAAGCATAATATGACATTGAATAATCCAATAATGAAAATGTAAATTTTGAAAACTCTGTAAATAAATGCGTAATAATCAATAATAGAATACATCCAACCAGTATCCAGCTATTTAAATGTAAAAGTAATTTTTTATAATTATTTAAATAACTTGAGAACAAGCCTTCTTTTAAACCTTTAAATTTTAAGAAAAGTCAACATAACTCAGAACACTCTGTACATGGATATAGGGAGGCCTTGTAAAACTATACCTTATTTTTTACGGACAATTAAAAAATGTAATAAAATACAGTGTGTTCCAAAAGAAAAAATATAACTTTGATACGTCGCCACCCTTATTGGGACACCCTGTATATTTCAAGATAATTTTAAATTGTAGCTTTTATCAACTTACAATCTATTAATATAAACATTTTTACAAATCTTTTACCATTTTGCTGTAATCTTCCGTCCCGTTAGTGGTGACTCACCTGTATATACATATACGTACGAAATTTAGTTCGGCAAAGTGATGACGGTCGCAAACTCAATACTTTTTCTTTATCTAAAAAGTGCACAACGTCCCTAAAGAAGTTTTCACTTCAAAAATTTATTTCGTCGAAGTAATGACGCTCGCTAATTTAATACTTTTTCCCCATCGTCCCTAAAGAAGTTTTCATTTCAAAAATTTATTTTGTCGAAAGCGATGACAGTAAGGGTACTGCAACAGTTCTAGCTATTTCCCCGTGTTAAATCCCATAAGAAATCGCTAAGGTCCATTCTGGTCATTTTTGTCTCGTTTTACGGTAGAGGCGCGACGGCTCGTCGGAACGTGACGTGTGAGGTATCGTAGGAAAGGGAGGGGGTAAGGAATAAGTTAACACAAAAAAGAGGACGGCAGAACGGCACTACAGCATATCTCCGTTATTGATCGTAACGTGTGAGGTATCGTAGGAAAGTAAAGGGGGTAAGGAATAAGTTTACATAAAAAAAGATGACGGCCAAAACGGTATTACAGCATATCACCGTTATTGATCGTGACGTGTGAGGTATCGTAGGAAAGTGGAGGGGTAAGGAATAAGCTAATACAAAAAAGAGGACGGCCAAAACGGCACTACAGCATATCTCCGTTATTGATCAGATCGTGACGTGTGAGGTATCGTAGGAAAGGAGAGGGGGTAAGGAATAAGTTTACATAAAAAAAATGACGGCCAAAACGGTATTACAGCATATCACCGTTATTGATCGTGACGTGTGAGGTATCATCGGAAAGGAGAGGGGGTAACAAATATGTTTTCACAAAAAAAAACAAAGATGACGGCCAAAACGACACTACAGCATATCTCCGTTGTTATTGGCCAGATCGTGACGTGCATCGAGGAATAGCGAATATGTTGAGAAAACAATCATCGGGTCATTACCAAAAGGAGTATTGTATCATGGAATTACAGTGGCTGCATTGTCAGAGAAACATTTGCAATGTAGACTTATCTTATAAGACACAATAGAATCAATAGGATATTATATCCAAACCACCGAACATACATGGCATGCTCTCACTTTCATCTTCCGTTCTTTGTCCAAACCATCTAGCATCTATAAGACATCATAAAAAGACTCTCTCTCTCTCTCTCTCTCTCTCTCTCTCTCTCTCTCTCTCTCGCTCGAAACAGATCATAAAAGATACAGGTGTTGATAAAAACAAAATAGCAACGTATGGGGTATACTAGAAACAGAATATAATTAATCAACGAACGTATACCATTCTTTCAGCATGACCAAGCCAACAACCATCCTCGATATAATCTATTATTGAATACTACTATACATGAATCTCCCTCCATTCATACACCAGGTCATTACAAAGAACATTCTTAAGACCAAACTACTATACATCAATCTCCCTACAATCTTACACCTGGTCATTACAAAGAACATTCTTGCGGCCAAACCAACAAACATCCACCGTCTTCTCTCATTCCCTAGATCTCCTTCCAATCATACACCTGTTCCTTACAAAGAACATATACCATTCTTAAGACCAAACCAACAAACATCCACCGTCTTCTATGATTCCCAGGATCACCCGCCAATTATACGCCTGTTCCTTACAAAGAACATTCTTACGGTCAAACCAACAAACATCTACCGTCTTCTCTGATTCCCTAGATCTCCTTCCAATCATACACCTGTTCCTAGAGACATATAACATTCTTAAGATCAAACCAACAAACATACACAATATAATATTCTCTGATTGGATCTACATAGATCTCCCTCCAATCATACACTTGCTATTTACAAAGATTGTAAGTTGCATACTATATTTTATCTACGGCAAGTCAGGTAATATTATGTTTTATAGGTAGGTAGGTATCTCAGGTAAAAAATGGGAATACGTAATAAGGTTGATATCACAGTCTTTACAAAGAGAAACTAATTTTGGCAAAGAGAAACAAAGAGAAAACTAATATTGTAAACATTTACTTTGTATATTTATGCGAATAACGTATAATTATTATTTTTAACCAAGAAGAACCTAATAATCTACATTGAATACCAGAAAACTATTAGATACAATTTAAGATGAAGTTCCTAATGAGAAATAAAGTACCTTTATTGTTGCGTATACAAATGCATTACACCCTGCAGAGTAGAAAAATAGTCACAATAAATCATTAATTTAGACAAAAAATGTATCGATAATGCTAAAATTACGTAGTCTACTCGTATACAATTACTAAATAATCAAATGTCTGAAAGCATCGTTATTTTTCAAAGTGTATTGTAAAAATAGATTAGCTATATTTTTTGGTACCTGTCTAATATAGAACTAAACAAAAAAAAGTTCTGTTCTTAAAAAGTTTGAAGATATTCAACACATAAGTAAGATTTCTTTATTGTTTATAACCAAACTGTTTTTTATCAATTTAAAAATATACCATTTTTGTCTTTATTGATTGTACCTTGAATAATTGAAAATTATTTTACCTATTATTAACCGAAATCAAAGAATAGACAAGACAATCGATAGAACAGTACTCAATAGAGTAAGTATAGAATAACAGAAAGCACTTTACTGTAATTATTTATTATAATACCTTAATTTCATTTAGTTTACTCAAGAGATGTATACAAGTTATATAGTAAAACAAGTCAAATATCTCGATAACCAATTAATTATTATAGTAGAATCCATCATATTCGTAATGCATATATTAAGCATTGTAAGCAGATGTTATTGGAGCGGAGCATAAAGCGGTTAGGCGTAATAAGACAGGTGTGGCATTACATTACATTAAGAAGACTTTTAGCGGAGCATACTGCAGCAGGTTGATTTTTACAAAAACAAAGTGGAGAGTAAGTGTTCATATAAAATCATATTGAATCAGTATTGTGAAAGCGCGTGCGGTTGATGGTATAGCTAGGTAAGTACGTATGCATTATTACAATTATTAAATAATTTCTGATAAATAGACATATTTTAAAACTACTGATGAATACACATAACATTAAATACCTTATTAATAATAAACATTTCGTATATTGGTAATAATTCTGATAGGATTTTGTATGAAAGTAAATTTCAGTACTAGCTATAAGTACGTAAATTAAAATTTTCAGCCGGGTGGTTTTGTACACTGGATATCTTTGTACACTTTTATAATTGTTACAATACGTAAAAAGTAAGAGAATGTATACAATCAAACATTTTTTCTGAAAATAAAACTAGAACCTATAATAACTTTATCAATTAGTTTGATATTAAACAATTGTACTTCTCTTGTTTTTCACAGAAATTATCATGTATCTATTAGTATTTCTTACAAAATTTAAAGTTATTTTTATTTTTATAGTTATTTCGAATTTGTTATTGTAGTCTCATTAAAACATCGTGTTATGTATGTACATACTTACCTGCTACCATTTTTCTTTTTGCATCCACTCCTGGACAAAGGCCTACCCATGAGTTCTCAATTCTTCTCTGTTTTATACTATTTTTACTTTTTGCTTTGATGTCGTCTAGCCATCTTCTTCTCCTTCTACCGTGATGGATTATATTTCATTAATAAGGCAATCGTTAATCATTTTTCCATATGGATAGTATTTGTAAAAGTGTTTTCCTGAAATATACATATAAAACCATCATAATTAATCTTCGCTAGTCCACAGCTGAACAGAGCTCACAATTTTCTATCTATTTCGACCTTTTGCATCCAATTCCTATGATTGTCAATTCGTCAGTTAAATTGTATCCGTTTATCCATCTATCATAAATATATGGACTAGATTTAAATTTTTAATCCTTTAATGCTCCTTATACTTGTAGAATAGCTCATACTTAAAAAAAAATACAAAACCCTTTTATGTATCTAAAAGACACCAAGATGAATTCCTAAAAATTTTTGGGTAGTAAATGCTGTATTCATTTTTCGGGTAACAAATTCGTCTATTTGAAATAATTCGGATTCTGTAATATTTTTTCCTTGTGCGAGACGAATGTAATTATTCTCTCAGTTGTATGATTATCGCTTATTAAGGGTGTTTATTGTACGTTTTCTTTTGTGACTAGGAGAATCCTCTTCATTCGATCTATGTATAACTCTTTTTATTTTCCTAAATTCATTACTGACAACATTAATCACGATTTAGTATGCAAAGGTTGTTTTGATAAAAATAGAATTCTCAAAAACTCGTTCGTAAAAAGATATATTTTAAAAATAATTAAAATCATATCTTGCTTGAACATCTTGAATATTATTCACACTAAATATCATTTTTATTCAAAATTTGTTTATACATTATCAAAGATTTTTATCGTTAGAATGTTCTAACGCTGCACCTTATTTCATGTATTGGAATATACCTACTGCAGTTAGACGATATTCATTCAAATGAATTTCTACTGGAGTACCTTCTACGTCAGGAAATGTAGCGATTCCTGGCATACGGTTATCGTGGGTATTATTTATTTAGTATGATGTTAGAGATATATACACATACTGATTTATTAAAGATCTTCTTTCAAAGTAATATCTCTCTTAAAAATAATACTCTCTTAATACCTCTAAAAATTACTCTCAACTGCTTATAAAGATATGATTAACTATAGATCTCATAAGGTTTTCCCTATTCCCGATCTGATGTAAGATAATCCCCTTCTGGTATATCGTAGATAGGTTCTTCAATATTCCTTTAATAAATCCCATTTAACCCATGAGTTGGTTTGAAATTCACCAAAGGCTTTAATGATATCATCGGTATCACATTCCACCATCTTTTTTTAACATCTGCCTCAATTTATTTACATAGCCGAAAACAAACACTACCACAAATAACAATTATTTACTATTTACTTTTGAGTTTTTAAATCCCTAATGACCGACTAATTTTTTGGATTTTATATGATATACTGGATTTGCAAACCGTAATTGGCTGAAATTCCGGAAAGTTTGGCAATTTTCTATCATATAATCCAATATTAATATCATGTATTACTTAAATTAATAAACAAAAAAATTATATTGTATAGACAGAAGAATTTTCAGTAATTATAATACTAAACTAGCTAATGAACTATTTGTACTCACAGTCCTTTTCACAAAATTTTTATATTAATACTCATATATTCACAAAGAATGAGCGGCTATTCAAATTTCTGAGAACATATGCTAGTCTGTTTACATCACCTGAATCATTCCATCTTAATTTGAAAGGTTTAATGACAACAAAAACTCAGCTTTTTGGAAATAAATAAAAATTTATTAGTTTATACAATTATGTGTCTAATGCGTAGGGACTTTTCTTCATGTGCCTCATCCTCTAAGGATATTATCGATCTGCATTTTACTCTGATTGCAGCAATTCCTATTGTTGTATTGTTGTTTTTCTACAGCTTTAAATTTTTTAGTCAGGACGTTCATCGTCTAAAAGATCCTCTTTTTCTTTCACTTTCCCTTATATAACCAACCTTATCATATTTTTTATTTCTTAATATGTAATCAAAGTAGTTCATTATTTTTCTTTATGGCACTACTTGTTTCATCTTTCTTAATATTTCAGTGGTTGTTACATGTTATGATAATACCACAGCTCTCATTTTTTTCACTTACGTCCGTAATTCTCCAAGTTTCAACTTCCTTTATATAGCACAGTTCCTAATGGAACCCTTTAAAAAATTGTGTAAACCGAACAAAGAAATATATAGACAATTATGATTATAATACAGGGTTGTTTAAAATATAAAAAAAATCCACATCAGATATAATTCAAATGAAATATTAGTTCAACAAGTTCCATACTTCCACAAAACAAGGTAATGCCACTACAGCTGTTTCGGCAGAATATCTTTCTCGAGTAATTTAACTATGAGTCTGCACTATCTGAATAGGTTGAGGTGCGGAGAGCGGTAGCCTCAAGTTGGGCATTCAGAATTATATCTCTATTTTTTCCAATTTATTGATTTTCATAAATTTCAATAAAGATAGCTTGAGGCCTTTATTTTAAACAGGAAGAATTTGAAACTGTATATATTAAAAGAAGAATTATGATCTAGAAGGTACTTACGTAGAATCTGTTTTCCTATCTCTTTTCTGGTTTGTTAAAGGCGTCTGATCGATGTAAGTTTTTGGCCAGTTACCATAATATGTCAGTTTGTATACACCTCTCTAAAATTGCTTTTTTTGACTCTTATTGTTTTTTAATGTATTTGTCTAAGTTATCTAAGCTGGTGTCATTTCCTTCTTTTTTATGCGTTTGATGAAAATTTAATTCTAAGAGGGTTACAACACACAAAACAAAGTCATATGTTTACAATATCTACATTTATTCGCAGTGATATTAATAATGCTTTAAAATAATTCATATTTAAAAAATCAGAACTAAATACCAATAATATACTCCATATAATTCGTTTTTAATTAAATAACTTCACATACCTTCATTAATAAAATTACTTGGGTATTCAGTATATACATAGAAATTAGTTTAATACGTTAAATTTCATATAGATATCTCTGCTAATAATTTCAACAAACAGAAGAATTAGTAAAATACTTGATTTTCAGTGTGCTTTTCAAGTAGCTTGTAGGTTAATGACATTTCAGAAATTTCTGACGTAAAAAAACTTCTACGTGATCTAGTTTTCTTGTGCAGGATTTCAATTCAATTAAAAAATAAATTAGATTGCTGCAAAATCTATTATATGGGTTTTAATGAAATTTTTGTGTACTGTTTTATTGTGCTACAAGATTTTATAGACGAATTATGAAGGTGCAACCTAAGTAATTGAAAACCATTGAGTAGGGAAAGGCTTGTTTCACCTTTTCTGTATTTATTTTTTCAGCAAGTGTAGTAAATTAAAACATTTTCAACCAGTCGTATCTCGTAGATATTTCAGTTATCTTTATTTTGTGTTCATCTTTTGCTTCCAAATTCATCATTTTTAAGTTATAAGCAAGGAAAGCAGAAGAAACGCAATGTTTTTCGAAATTTTTAAATATTTTAATTTTTATTAATATTCAGGATATATTTGAGAGGTAGGATGAGTCAATTATTATTACTAAATCTTACCTACTTTTTCTGCAAAAATCCTAATGCCCTCTAAGTGTGACAAAAATAATTTTAAATAATATATAATAAAAAGAAGCCTAAAAAATTTGAAGACCTAGTAGAGAAGAAAGCAGAGACAAAGTATTTCCTTATGTACAAAAATATTCATATTTTAAGCATATCAGTGTGTATGATACTCTCAGAATTTTAGAAGAGGAATATCATTTAAATCCCTGAAGTCTAATCAAAGTATAAAAAAATGAAAAAAATAATATAAATTATATATAATTAAATTATTGGAATGGGATTTAAAATATAGTCGTAATATCAATCTTGAAATTATTAATATGTCAACATCCGAAATTTATTTTATAATAACTAATTATTGAGAAAAAAAAAACGCACATAAAATTGTTTAAACTTGATTTTATCGTTTAACAACTTGTCAAATAAAATACTATAAAACATGCAGAATTAGTGTTATTAGGATTTCTATTACTAAAAATATATTCCTTTAGGCCATAAGTAAAATAAAAGCTGATTGCAATTTTAAACTCCACCCACAATTGTATTATAATATCCCAAACAGTATTTTTAGTACAAACAGTTTTTCATATGCATATGTTTTATACATATTTTAATAAACATGACGATATATTTTAATGTTTGAAAAGTAGTCGGAATCAGCAAAAAATGTGAATCTATATTGTTTATTTATGACGCATAACGTAAA
The DNA here is from genome assembly GCF_917563875.1 of Diabrotica virgifera virgifera. Classification (NCBI taxonomy): domain Eukaryota; kingdom Metazoa; phylum Arthropoda; class Insecta; order Coleoptera; family Chrysomelidae; genus Diabrotica; species Diabrotica virgifera. The sequence goes on from NC_065448.1 coordinate 40,349,603, forward strand.
CAATTATCGTAAAAAGTAAAATTATGTAGAGTTCATATAATCTGTAAAAGTCACAAGTTTCTTCATTGTAAGAAAACAAGAGAATTTAACCATTTTCCGTTAATATCGTTTTTTTGTTCAATCAATTATTAATAAACATAAAAAAAAAATTTATTGACTATTCGTGTATTGTTTCCGCGAACGCATATTTCTACACATTTTCAGTCATTTGCATTGAAAAAGACAGTCAAATTAACGTCTAAAGATTTGGTCCAAACGATCGAGCTAAAGAAAAGCGTTTAGTTAATACGCCAAAACGAATTCTAACATTAATTGTAGCACAAAAACGTCTTTACCGGTGGTTTTTCTAACACTACAAAAAAAAACAGAAATTTTTGAATTCGAGTTTTGGTTGAATTTGACACGAATAAGAGCCGATTTTTATATAAACAAATATATGAGCGTTCAAAATTTGAAACTTTATTATTTATTTATGACGCATAACGTAAACAATTAACGTAAAATAAAATTATGTATAGTTCATATCATTAGCTACAATCTGGAAAAGTTTCAAGTTTTACATTGTAAAAAACAAGAGAATTTAAACATTTTTCATTAAAATCGTTTTTTTTTATTATTTAATCGATTAATAAACAAAAAATTTTTTATTGACTATTCGTGTATTGTTCCCGCGAATGCATATGTCTGCAAATTTTTATTCATTTGCATTGGAGAAAATGCAGTCAAATTAACATCTAAAGATTTGATGCAAACTATTGAAGTAAAGCGTTTAAAAATACTCTATATTCCCATTTTAGTAGTCATCATGTTTTTATTTTTCTATCTTAATATGTTCGTTAGATCCTCCCCTTTCATTTGATGCTTCGTATGTTACGATTCTACTAATTGTTTATTTTTACTATGTCAGAGGTCTTCTTTATATCAATAAATGCAAATTTACCTCATAATGTGTCTATTATAGTCCATTGTATTATACGAGATGACGTATGTAACTATACATTCATTAGATAATAGCAAAGATAGTGTATAGTGCTCTTTTAACAGTCGCCACGTCTATGTTTATATCTCAACATATACATAATATCACCCCACTTTCATTGGAGATGTTGTATGTAAGGAGTCGGTGGGTTGTTGATTTTAATCTCAGTCAGAGGTCTTCTTCATATCAATAAAACAAAATTTGTCTTACAGCAATTATATTAACATCCATAGCGTCATATATCTCGTGTTACTATATATTTATTAATAACGCTAAAATTAGTTTTATTTTCAAAGTAACTTTTGATGAACACCGTATATTCAATTACTTTCTATAGATCTTTTTAGTTATAATAATTGAAGTTTTAGTAGTTGTGTGTTCAGCTTTCCTTTAAAAGCATGCGTTTAGTTGCGAACAGAAATATTTCTCAACTATTCTTGCTTTTTTGTTTAAATGTATATAGTTTAGAGATAGTATCAGTGCTTATCGCGTAATAATAAAATTGTCGAATCTAATTTTATATTTTATGATGTTATCCAGTAATTTAGGTAACATTTATACTTTATATATTTCAACAATCATAACTATTTTTGTTTTGAATACTTTTTATTATGACTCCGATTATTTCCAATGAGCTCTGTTTGTTGTTATTTTTTTCTACATTATCCTCTGCAAACACTCAGTATAGAGCGTCTTATGTATTTTAACACAAATTTGACTGTAGTCGTCTAGCATAATAATTCTACCATTTCTTAAATTCTTTAGAATCGGATTATAATTTACTGCTAAATGCTGTAACTTGTTGGTATTATTCAATGTAATTAATTGTGTTAGCGCTGAAAGTGGTGGAGGGGGTTGGGTAATCAGTTAGTTGACAAGAATAGCCGTAGATATTATAACCAAATAAATAGCAAGTTATAGCTGTAAACATCCATCAATCTTGACCAACCCTACCCAACCCCATCCACCACTTTCAGCGCTAACACAATTAATTACATTGAATAATACCAACAAGTTACAGCATTTAGCAGTAAATCATAATCCTATTCTAAAGAATTTAAGAAATGGTAGAATTATTATGCTAGACGACTACAGTCAAATTTGTGTTAAAATACATAAGACGCTCTATACTGAGTGTTTGCAGAGGATAATGTAGAAAAAAAGTAACAAAAAACAGAGCTCATTGGAAATAATCGGAGTCATAATAAAAAGTATTCAAAACAAAAAATAGTTATGATTGTTTGAAATATATAAAGTATAAATGTTACCTAAATTACTGGATAACATCATAAAATATAAAATTAGATTCGACAATTTTATTCTTACGCGATAAGCACTGATACTATCTCTAAACTATATACATTTAAACAAAAAAGCAAGAATAGTTGAGAAATATTTCTATTCGCAACTAAACGCATGCTTTTAAAGGAAAGCTGAACACACAACTACTAAAAATTCAATTATTATAACTAAAAATATCTATAGAAAGTAATTGAATATACGGTGTTGATCAAAAGTTACTTTGAAAATAAAACTAATTTTAGCGTTATTAATAAATATATAGTAACACGAGATATATGACGCTATGGATGTTAATATAATTGCTGTAAGACAAATTTTGTTTTATTGATATGAAGAAGACCTCTGATTGAGAATAAAATCAACAACCCACCGACTCCTTACATACAACATCTCCAATGAAAGTGGGGTGATATTATGTATATGTTGAGATATAAACATAGACATGGCGACTGTTAAAAGAGCACTATACACTATCTTTGCTATTATCTAATGAATGTATAGCTACATACGTCATCTCGTATAATACAATGGACTATAATAGACACATTATGAGGTAAATTTGCATTTATTGATATAAAGAAGACCTCTGATATAGTAAAAATAAACAATTAGTAGAATCGTAACATATGAAGCATCAAATGAAAGGGGAGGATCTAACGAACATATTAAGATAGAAAAATAAAAACATGATGACTACTAAAATGGGAATATAGAGTATTTTTAAACGATTTACTTCAATAGTTTGCATCAAATTTTTAGATGTTAATTTGACTGCATTTTCTCCAATGCAAAAGAATAAAAATTTGCAGACGTATGCATTCGCGGGAACAATACACGAATAGTCAATAAAAATATTTTTGTTTATTAATCGATTAAATAAAAAAAAACGATTTTAATGAAAAATGTTTAAATTCTCTTGTTTTTTAAAATGTAAAACTTGAAACTTTTCCAGATTGTAGCTAATATGAACTATACATAATTTCACTTTTACGTTAATTGTTTACGTTATGCGTCATAAATAAATAATAAAGTTTCAAATTTTGAACGCTCATATATTTGTTTATATAAAAATCGGCTCTTGTTCGTGTCAAATTCAACCAAAACTCGAATTCAAAAATTTCTGTTTTTATTGTAGTGTTAGAAAAACCACCGGTAAAGAGGTTTTTGTGCTACAATTAATGTTAGAATTCGTTTTGGCGTATTAACTAAACGCTTTTCTTTAGCTCGATCGTTTGGACCAAATCTTTAGACGTTAATTTGACTGTCTTTTTCAATGCAAATGACTGAAAATGTGTAGAAATATGCGTTCGCGGAAACAATACACGAATAGTCAATAAATTTTTTTTTATGTTTATTAATAATTGATTGAACAAAAAAAAGATTTTAACGGAAAATGGTTAAATTCTCTTGTTTTCTTACAATGAAGAAACTTGTGACTTTTACAGATTATATGAACTCTACATAATTTTACTTTTTACGATAATTGTTTACGTTATGCGTCATAAATAAACAATATAGATTCACATTTTTTGCTGATTCCGACTACTTTTCAAACATTAAAATATATCGTCATGTTTATTAAAATATGTATAAAACATATGCATATGAAAAACTGTTTGTACTAAAAATAATGTTTGGGATATTATAATACAATTGTGGATGGAGTTTAAAAATGCAATCAGCTTTTATTTTACTTATGGCCTAAAGGAATATATTTTTAGTAATAGAAATCCTAATAACACTAATTCTGCATGTTTTATAGCATTTTATTTGACAAGTTGTTAAACGATAAAATCAAGTTTAAACAATTTTATGTGCGTTTTTTTTTCTCAATAATTAGTTATTATAAAATAAAATTCGGGTGTTGACATATTAATAATTTCAAGATTGATATTACGACTATATTTTAAATCCCATTCCAATAATATAATTATATATAACTTATATTATTTTTTTCATTTTTTTATACTTTGATTAGACTTCAGGGATTTAAATGATATTCCTCTTCTAAAATTCTGAGAGTATCATACACACTGATATGCTTAAAATATGAATAGTTTTGTACATAAGGAAATACTTTGTCTCTGCTTTCTTCTCTACTAGGTCTTCAAATTTTTTAGGCTTATTTTTATTATATATTATTTAAAATTATTTTTGTCACACTTAGAGGGCATTAGGATTTTTGCAGAAAAAGTAGATAAGATTTAGTAATAATAATTGACTCATCCTACCTCTCAAATATGTCCTGAATATTAACAAAAATTAAAATATTTAAAAATTTCGAAAAACATTGCGTTTCTTCTGCTTTCCTTGCTTATAACTTAAAGATGATGAATTTGGAAGCAAAAGATGAACACAAAATAAAGATAACTGAAATATCTACGAGATACGACTGGTTGAAAATGTTTTAATTTACTACACTTGCTGAAAAAATAAATACAGAAAAGGTGAAACAAGCCTTTCCCTACTCAATGGTTTTCAATTACTTAGGTTGCACCTTCATAATTCGTCTATAAAATCTTGTAGCACAATAAAACAGTACACAAAAATTTCATTAAAACCCATATAATAGATTTTGCAGCAATCTAATTTATTTTTTAATTGAATTGAAATCCTGCACAAGAAAACTAGATCACGTAGAAGTTTTTTTACGTCAGAAATTTCTGAAATGTCATTAACCTACAAGCTACTTGAAAAGCACACTGAAAATCAAGTATTTTACTAATTCTTCTGTTTGTTGAAATTGTTAGCAGAGATATCTATATGAAATTTAACGTATTAAACTAATTTCTATGTATATACTGAATACCCAAGTAATTTTATTAATGAAGGTATGTGAAGTTATTTAATTAAAAACGAATTATATGGAGTATATTATTGGTATTTAGTTCTGATTTTTTAAATATGAATTATTTTAAAGCATTATTAATATCACTGCGAATAAATGTAGATATTGTAAACATATGACTTTGTTTTGTGTGTTGTAACCCTCTTAGAATTAAATTTTCATCAAACGCATAAAAAAGAAGGAAATGACACCAGCTTAGATAACTTAGACAAATACATTAAAAAACAATAAGAGTCAAAAAATGCAATTTTAGAGAGGTGTATACAAACTGACATACTATGGTAACTGGCCAAAAACTTACATCAATCAGACGCCTTTAACAAACCAGAAAAGAGATAGGAAAACAGATTCTACGTAAGTACCTTCTAGATCATAATTCTTCTTTTAATATATACAGTTTCAAATTCTTCCTATCCAAAATAAAGGCCTCAAGCTATCTTTATTGAAATTTATGGAAATCAATAAACTGGAAAAAATAGAGATATAATTATGTATGCCCAACTTGAGGCTACCGCTCTCCGCACCTCAACCTATTCAGATAGTGCAGACTCATAGATAAATTACTCTAGAAAGATATTCTGCCGAAACAGCTGTAGTGGCATTACCTTGTTTTGTGGAAGTATGGAACTTGTTGAACTAATATTTCATTTGAATTATATCTGATGTGGATTTTTTTTATATTTTAAACAACCCTGTATTATAATCATAATTGTCTATATATTTCTTTGTTCGGTTTACACAATTTTTTAAAGGGTTCCATTAGGAACTGTGCTATATAAAGAAAGTTGAAACTTGGAGAATTACGGACGTAAGTGAAAAAAATGAGAGCTGTGGTATTATCATAACATGTAACAACCACTGAAATATTAAGAAAGATGAAACAAGTAGTGGCATAAAGAAAAATAATGAACTACTTTGATTACATATTAAGAAATAAAAAATATGATAAGGTTGGTTATATAAGGGAAAGTGAAAGAAAAAGAGGATCTTTTAGACGATGAACGTCCTGACTAAAAAATTTAAAGCTGTAGAAAAACAACAATACAACAATAGGAATTGCTGCAATCAGAGTAAAATGCAGATCGATAATATCCTTAGAGGATGAGGCACATGAAGAAAAGTCCCTACGCATTAGACACATAATTGTATAAACTAATAAATTTTTATTTATTTCCAAAAAGCTGAGTTTTTGTTGTCATTAAACCTTTCAAATTAAGATGGAATGATTCAGGTGATGTAAACAGACTAGCATATCTTCTCAGAAATTTGAATAGCCGCTCATTCTTTGTGAATATATGAGTATTAATATAAACATTTTGTGAAAAGGACTGTGAGTAGAAATAGTTCATTAGCTAGTTTAGTATTATAATTACTGAAAATTCTTCTGTCTATACAATATAATTTTTTTGTTTATTAATTTAAGTAATACATGATATTAATATTGGATTATATGATAGAAAATTGCCAAACTTTCCGGAATTTCAGCCAATTACGGTTTGCAAATCCAGTATATCATATAAAATCCAAACAATTAGTCGGTCATTAGGGATTTAAAAACTCAAAAGTAAATAGTGAATTGTTATTTGTGGTAGTGTTTGTTTTCGGCTATGTAAATAAATTGAGGCAGATGTTAAAAAAATGATGGTGGAATGTGATACCGATGATATCATTAAAGCATTTGGTGAATTTCAAGCCAACTCATGGGTTAAATGGGATTTATTAAAGGAATATTGAAGAACCTATCTACGATATACCAGAAGGGGATTATCTTACATCAGATCGGGAATAGGGAAAACCTTATGAGATCTACAGTTAATCATATCTTTATAAGCAGTTGAGAGTAATTTTTAGAGGTATTAAGAGAGTATTATTTTTAAGAGAGATATTACTTTGAAAGAAGATCTTTAATAAATCAGTATGTGTATATATCTCTAACATCATACTAAATAAATAATACCCACGATAACCGTATGCCAGGAATCGCTACATTTCCTGACGTAGAAGGTACTCCAGTAGAAATTCATTTGAATGAATATCGTCTAACTGAAGTAGGTATATTCCAATACATGAAATAAGGTGCAGCTTTAGAACATTCTAACGATAAAAATCTTTGATAATGTATAAACAAATTTTGAATAAAAATGATATTTAGTGTGAATAATATTCAAGATGTTCAAGCAAGATATGATTTTAATTATTTTTAAAATATATCTTTTTACGAACGAGTTTTTGAGAATTCTATTTTTATCAAAACAACCTTTGCATACTAAATCGTGATTAATGTTGTCAGTAATGAATTTAGGAAAATAAGAAGAGTTATACATAGATCGAATGAAGAGGATTCTCCTAGTCACAAAAGAAAACGTACATTAAACACCCTTAATAAGTGATAATCATACAACTGAGAGAATAATTACATTCGTCTCGCACAAGGAAAAAATATTACAGAATCCGAATTATTTCAAATAGACGAATTTGTTACCCGAAAAATGAATACAGCATTTACTACCCAAAAATTTTTAGGAATTCATCTTGGTGTCTTTTAGATACATAAAAGGGTTTTGTATTTTTTTTTTAAGTATGAGCTATTCTACAAGTATAAGGAGCATTAAAGGATTAAAAATTTAAATCTAGTCCATATATTTATGATAGATGGATAAACGGATACAATTTAACTGACGAATTGACAATCATAGGAATTGGATGCAAAAGGTCGAAATAGATAGAAAATTGTGAGCTCTGTTCAGCTGTGGACTAGCGAAGATTAATTATGATGTTATATGTATATTTCAGGAAAACAATTTTACAAATACTATCCATATGGAAAAATGATTAACGATTGCCTTATTAATGAAATATAATCCATCACGGTAGAAGGAGAAGAAGATGGCTAGACGACATCAAAGCAAAAAGTAAAAATAGTATAAAACAGAGAAGAATTGAGAACTCATGGGTAGGCCTTTGTCCAGGAGTGGATGCAAAAAGAAGAATGGTAGCAGGTAAGTATGTACATACATAACACGATGTTTTAATGAGACTACAATAACAAATTCGAAATAACTATAAAAATAAAAATAACTTTAAATTTTGTAAGAAATACTAATAGATACATGATAATTTCTGTGAAAAACAAGAGAAGTACAATTTTTTAATAACAAACTAATTGATAAAGTTATGATAGGTTCTAGTTTTATTTTCAGAAAAAATGTTTGATTGTATACATTCTCTTACTTTTTACGTATTGTAACAATTATAAAAGTGTACAAAGATATCCAGTGTACAAAACCACCCGGCTGAAAATTTTAATTTACGTACTTATAGCTAGTACTGAAATTTACTTTCATACAAAATCCTATCAGAATTATTACCAATATACGAAATGTTTATTATTAATAAGGTGTTTAATGTTATGTGTATTCATCAGTAGTTTTAAAATATGTCTACTTATCAGAAATTATTTAATAATTGTAATAATGCATACGTACTTACCTAGCTATACCATCAACCGCACGCGCTTTCACAATACTGATTCAATATGAGTTTATATGAACACTTACTCTCCACTTTGTTTTTGTAAAAATCAACCTGCTGCAGTATGCTCCGCTAAAAGTCTTCTTAATGTAATGTAATGCAACACCTGTCTTATTACGCCTAACCGCTTTATGCTCCGCTCCAATAACATCTGCTTACAATGCTTAATATATGCATTACGAATATGATTGATTCTACTATAATAATTAATTGGTTATCGAGATATTTGACTTGTTTTACTATATAACTTGTATACAGCTCTTGAGTAAACTAAATGAAATTAAGGTATTATAATAAATAATTACAGTAAAGTGCTTTCTGTTATTCTATACTTACTCTATTGAGTACTGTTCTATCGATTGTCTTGTCTATTCTTTGATTTCGGTTAATAATAGGTAAAATAATTTTCAATTATTCAAGGTACAATCAATAAAGACAAAAATGGTATATTTTTAAATTGATAAAAAACAGTTTGGTTATAAACAATAAAGAAATCTTACTTATGTGTTGAATATCTTCAAACTTTTTAAGAACAGAACTTTTTTTTGTTTAGTTCTATATTAGACAGGTACCAAAAAATATAGCTAATCTATTTTTACAATACACTTTGAAAAATAACGATGCTTTCAGACATTTGATTATTTAGTAATTGTATACGAGTAGACTACGTAATTTTAGCATTATCGATACATTTTTTGTCTAAATTAATGATTTATTGAACTCTGACTATTTTTCTACTCTGCAGGGTGTAATGCATTTGTATACGCAACAATAAAGGTACTTTACTTCTCATTAGGAACTTCATCTTAAATTGTATCTAATAGTTTTCTGGTATTCAATGTAGATTATTAGGTTCTTCTTGGTTAAAAATAATAATTATACGTTATTCGCATAAATATACAAAGTAAATGTTTACAATATTAGTTTTCTCTTTGTTTCTCTTTGCCAAAATTAGTTTCTCTTTGTAAAGACTGTGATATCAACTTTATTACGTATTCCCATTTTTTACCTGAGATACCTACCTACCTATAAAACATAATATTACCCGACTTGCCGTAGATAAAATATAGTATGCAACTTACAATCTTTGTAAATAGCAAGTGTTTGATTGGAGGGAGATCTATGTAGATCCAATCAGAGAATATTATATTGTGTATGTTTGTTGGTTTGATCTTAAGAATGTTATATGTCTCTAGGAACAGGTGTATGATTGGAAGGAGATCTAGGGAATCAGAGAAGACGGTAGATGTTTGTTGGTTTGACCGTAAGAATGTTCTTTGTAAGGAACAGGCGTATAATTGGCGGGTGATCCTGGGAATCATAGAAGACGGTGGATGTTTGTTGGTTTGGTCTTAAGAATGTTATATGTTCTTTGTAAGGAACAGGTGTATGATTGGAAGGAGATCTAGGGAATCAGAGAAGACGGTGGATGTTTGTTGGTTTGGCCGCAAGAATGTTCTTTGTAATGACCAGGTGTAAGATTGTAGGGAGATTGATGTATAGTAGTTTGGTCTTAAGAATGTTCTTTGTAATGACCTGGTGTATGAATGGAGGGAGATTCATGTATAGTAGTATTCAATAATAGATTATATCGAGGATAGTTGTTGGCTTGGTCATGCTGAAAGAATGGTATACATTCGTTGATTAATTATATTCTGTTTCTAGTATACCCCATACGTTGCTATTTTGTTTTTATCAACACCTGTATCTTTTATGATCTGTTTCGAGCGAGAGAGAGAGAGAGAGAGAGAGAGAGAGAGAGAGAGAGAGAGAGAGAGAGAGTCTTTTTATGATGTCTTATAGATGCTAGATGGTTTGGACAAAGAACGGAAGATGAAAGTGAGATCATGCCATGTATGTTCGGTGGTTTGGATATAATATCCTATTGATTCTATTGTGTCTTATAAGATAAGTCTACATTGCAAATGTTTCTCTGACAATGCAGCCATTGTAATTCCATGATACAATACTCCTTTTGGTAATGACCCGATGATTGTTTTCTCAACATATTCGCTATTCCTCGATGCACGTCACGATCTGGCCAATAACAACGGAGATATGCTATAGTGTCGTTTTGGCCGTCATCCTTGGTTTTTTTTGTGAAAACATATTTGTTACCCCCCTCTCCTTTCCGATGATACCTCACACGTCACGATAAATAACGGTGATATGCTGTAATACCGTTTTGGCCGTCATCTTTTTTTATGTAAACTTATTCCTTACCCCCTCTCCTTTCCTACGATACCTCACACGTCACGATCTGAATAACGGAGATATGCTGTAGTGCCGTTTTGGCCGTCCTCTTTTTTGTATTAGCTTATTCCTTACCCCTCCACTTTCCTACGATACCTCACACGTCACGATCAATAACGGTGATATGCTGTAATACCGTTTTGGCCGTCATCTTTTTTATGTAAACTTATTCCTTACCCCCTCCCTTTCCTACGATACCTCACACGTCACGTTCCGACGAGCCGTCGCGCCTCTACCGTAAAACGAGACAAAAATGACCAGAATGGACCTTAGCGATTTCTTATGGGATTTAACACGGGGAAATAGCTAGAACTGTTGCAGTACCCTTACTGATGACGATCGCTAATTCAACACTTTTTCCGATCTAAAAAGTGTATAGCGTCCCTAAAAAAGCTTCACTTCAAAAATTTATTTCGTCGAAGCAATGACGGTCGCGATGACGGTCACTAATTCAATATTTTTTCTCCATCTAAAAAGGGCACAACTTTCCTAAAGAAGTTTTCACTTCAAAACATTATTTCTTAGAAGCAATAACGGTCGCGATGACGGTCGCTAATTCAATACTTTTTCCCCCTCTAAAAAGGGCAAAACGTCCCTAAAGAAGTTTTCTCTTCAAAACATTATTTCGTCAAAGCAATGACGGTCGCGATGACGGTCGCTAATTCAACACTTTTTCTTAATCTAAAAAGGGCAAAACGTCTATAAAGAAGTTTTCACTTGAAAAATTTATTTTTGTCGAAGCAAAGACGATCGCTAATCCAATACTTTTTCCCCATCTAAAAAGTGCACAACGTCCCTAAAGAAGTTTTCACTTTAATCATATTATTACTATTATTATACGTACATTATGTATAATAAAATACGTACAAAATTTATTTCGTCGAAGCGATGACGGTCGCGAAATCAATCCTTCTTCCCCATTCCAAAATAGATTTTACATTTATTTTAAATTTTTATACTCCTACACAAATTATATATACCTACATACACATAATAAATGTACGTAGAAAATTTATTTCGCCGAAGAGATGACGGTCGGGAAATAAATCCTTTTTCCCCATCCCAGAATAGGTTTTAAATTTATTTTAAATTTAAATACTTCTATACAATTTATGTATATGTTACCGGCCAAACCCGATTTCAGGACGAACTAGTTTGTCCTAGGCCTAGGCAAACTAGTTTGTCCTAAGTGCGTTAAGATAAACTAGTACGGCCTAGGCCATCGCCTATCGCGTGTAGGCCAAACTAGTTTGTCTTAGGCCAAACTAGTTTATCCTGATATAAATACACACACTTCAGGCCAAACTAGTTTATCCTGATATAATAAAGACTCACATTTCAGGATAAACTAGTACGGCCTAGTCTAAACCAATTTAGACGAGTCGAAAATAATTTAGCGAACATGTAAGGACTTTTCCACCTAACTCTACCGAAAGTATACTTTTCCGGACCTGATTGTAGGGAGCAAAGTTGTACTTTTCCTCCCTAGGGAGGAAAAGTAAAAGTGACGTCATGGTATTTCATTCATGAAATATAACTTATTGACGCCCTGTACAATATCTATTTTCTATTACGTAAGTATCTATACATTTTAACGTTTATTTTTAAAAACTCTCTATTTTACAGAATGGTAAGAAACAGTAAATGAAAGTTATTCTGATTTAACAATGTTTACATTAATAATTTGACTTATATTTGACAGTTGACAGTTATATTGTACCTACTTGTTAGATTTACTTCTAATAAATTTGGTTGGTTAGTTACATAAATAAATTAAGTAAAAATGAAAAAATTACTTTTTACTTGAGGAAGTTGGAAAAACCATATTTATAACATGGGAGTAAAGTGCCTTTTCCTCCCTTGAATAAATGATTACTGCCCTCCGCTACGCGTCGGGCAGTAAACTTCATTATCGGGAGGAAAAGTAGCACTTTCCTCACTTGTTATACAAATAGCTATATAGCTATTACATGGGGGAAATTCCCAAATCACATTCCAACAGGGATGGCAAAAAAAATTATACATCGATATATTGTATCATATGATAAATCGAATGAAGATATTGATACATGCTATAAATTAATATATTCTTGTATAATTAAATAATATAAAAAATAATAAATAAAAGGATGAGGTGTTCTCCAAAAATTAAAAGAAAAGATACACTTACAAATAAAATCGAGTAGGAATTAATATTGTTTTCACCAATTTTGAAAAAATGTGAAAATGTTGAATTATCCACGTCCGTCTGTCCGTCCGTCCGTCTGTCCGTCCGTCCGTCTGTCTGTCTGTCCGTGAACTCAACTCCTTCGTCAGTATACCAGGTAGAATGACAAACGAGGTGTCAAATGAAAGCTTATAATCCAAAGATGGTACTAAAGGTGAGAAATTTGACCTAGGCTGTCTGTCCGTCCGGCCGCGAATGTAACTCAATATTATTGTTTGTTTGTTACGAGTAATTTTAATTTTAATAAAAATGATTATTTTTCCTAGAAAAAATATTTTATTCAATTTATTATTTATAAGTCTTATTACGTCTTCCATAGCACTCTTTTCTTCCAGTCGCCATCTCTGAGGTCTCTAAATATCACAGCATTTCGTATGTGAGTTTTCCATCTCACAGCAGGTCTTACTCTCCGTCTTTCTCCCCGCGGGTCAAATCCAGTAATCTTTTCGGCCACCTGTGCTCCGGTATTCTTTGTACAGGCCCGTACCATTTCAGGGCTATACTTTTACTACCACAACTTTTTTGTAATTGAGCATTCTACTTCTATTCTGTTTCATATTTCCTCTGTTCTTATTCTATCCTACCTGGTGATTTTTAGACACTTTCTCATAAACTCCAATTTAACTGTTCGTATTTTATTTTGTGTTATTGTTGTCATTGGCCATTCTTCCGCTCTTGTAGGGTAGTTTTCAGCACTGTACTCTGAAAAATCCTTTTTTGTTTTCTTTAGCTAGAGTGTTCTTCCATATCACTCCATGGAGTGCTTTCGTGGCTTGTTTTCCTGGTACTATTTTCATTTTATATCTTTCATGCAAGTGCCATCTCTTGTACAACTCCTAATAGTGTCTTCTAAACCTACGTTTAAATCAGCAACCAATCTGTAATCAATTACTTTCGACTAAATTGAATTGGTTTGGACTAGGCTAAACTAGTTTATCCTGATATAAAACATAAACTTCAGGATAAACTAGTTTGGGTTGAAGTGTGTGTCTTTATATCAGGATAAACTAGTTTGGCCTGAAGTGTATGTATTTATGTCAGGATAAACTAGTTTGGCCTAGGACAAATTAGTTTGGCCTACGCGCGATAGGACAAACTAGTTTGACCTAGGCCATAATAGTTTTTCCTAACGCGCTTAGGTTAATAGTCTACTATTATTAAAAATTATTAGTATAGGTAAATGTTAAATTTTAGTAAACAGGGTTGGTCGAAACTCGGAATGAAGATTTTCTGAATTTTCTTAAATAGAACACCCTGTATTTTAGTATTGCAATGAAAAGACATTTTATGATACTTTTTTATTTCTTAAGCATTCCCTATACCTAAATGCTTTAATTTGTGCTTAATTGTTAATCGCGCCAAGAATGTTAACTATGTAGGTATTTTGATAGCTCAACCATTATTGGCAATTTTAAAGATCAGTCTAGATTAATATGTATTTATTTCCGAAAAATTATTTGTGATTGAATATTTTCACGGCCAACCTAATAAAATTTCACGTATTTTTTGTTGAAATTAATGTTTGGCTTGAATCACCAATAACTCACAAATTAAAGCAGTTAGGTATAGGGAATGCTTAAGAAATAAAAAAAGTAGCAGAAAATATCATTTCATTACAATAATAAAATATAGGGTGTTCCATTTAAGAAAACTCAGAAAATACTCTTTCCGAGTTTCGACCAACCCTGTATAGTACAATTCAACATTATCTATACTAACAATTTTTAACAATATTAGACTATATTAAAAATCATTTGAACATAAATAGAGTTTTTGATGTCAAACTACTACAATTCTACAGGGTGTAAATATTGCTAGGAAATTAAGAAAAGAAACGTAATTATCTCTTAAACTACCCTGTATAACATTACCAAACGTATATTTTAAGAAAGAAGACATCCAGGAGAATCCAAAAATGTAAAAATATACAGGATGTTCCATTTAAAAAAACGAAGTTATAAGCCACTTCCAGTATAACCGGAAGTAGCAAATCGATGAAAATATTTTCATTAAAGAGACCACTCTTCAAAACCCCTTCATTCCAATTTTCATGATTCTGTTTCTTTTAGTTCTCGAGATATTTCTAATAGGACTTTTATCTGCCTCACCCTGTATATATGTACTGTTATGCTCTACCTATCGGTTTCTTCAATACTAATGCTACCTTGAAATTGTTTTATGATTTTTAAAAGCTTGTCAGCGATGTCTTCTTGATTTTTAAGTTTATACTTTTTTGTCCCGGGACCAAAAATTTTCTGTAAGTTATCATCAGCAATGCTTTTTGTTTTGGGACCAAATTCATCCATAATATCAGCAGCTTTCATCTCAGCAGCAGTACATAGTATTAAGGAGTTACGTGTTCTTTTACAAGATTTCTTAAAAGTTAAAGAAGATAGAAAATACTTTGCTATACTGAAATCACTTTTGTTGGGATTGACTGTCATAAAATCTTTAGTGCACTTTATACCACTTTGAACTTTTGCTTGTAACCACATGCACTTTTCATCCGATTCAAAGCCGAGATCATCAAATTTTCCCGCGGATTTAACTTCATTTGATATTTTCCAGTTTGTGTAACTTTTGAATGCAGATAAAGCAAAAAGTGTATGTAGAGCTTTCTCGTAAGGTAAGCCTTGGCTGGGATTTTGTGCTTTTACCGAACCCATCACCTGAAAAAAAAACAAATAATTTTACGGAAACCAAAGATATGAAAAAGAAGATATGAAAAAATAAAACAGACTTTAGTCACGTGATTGCGTTAGGGGCGCAGTGTTATTTTTGAAGTGAAAACTTCTTTAGGGACGTTGTGCGATTTTTGGATAGGGGAAAAAGCATTGAATTCGCGACCGTCATCCGCGTCGTTGTGAGATTTTTGGATAGGGGAAAAAGCACTGAATTCGCGACCGTCATCGCGGCCGTCATCACGACCCTCATCGCGACCGTCATCACGACCCTCATTGCGACCGTCATCGCTTATTCTATATATTATGTGTATGTATTGTTGTGGAATTGTTTTTTTAAGGAAATTCAAAAAATTAAAACAAACTCAGAGAATGTTTTTGAGAATGTTTATACATGTTCAAAAAAATTAAATTTATATCAACGACCATGAAATGGTAGATTTCACCACCCTGTATATGACCAAATTTGTTTAGAATTTAATTTTGCTTTTAAACAAGTGTTTCCGAAAAACTAAAACGATTAGTGATAATTATTCGACGAAATGGACGGGGCATTAACAAAACATTTCGGTGATTAGAAAGTGGACAGAGCGTTGACAGAACAATAACGTTTTTAAGATTCTTCCGGGAAGGTATTTTAATTTTTAGTTGTAAAAATAGAAAGTAGAAAATAACTAATTATGATTTTCCTTGAATTTGACAAATTGGAAAAGTTATGTGAAAGAATATTGGGTTTCTTAAGAAATAAATGGTTTGAGAGAGGGTGTTGTTTATTGGACGGAAGATATCGGGAAAAGGGATGATGAATGTGAGAGTATGGATTTGAGAGAAAAATAAGGCACTGTGTAATTGACATTTGAAGAAGGCAGTCGAGTTTTAAAAGTGGATAATCAGTGTAGAGTGGTGTGATCAGCCTTTGTGAGGAGAGTCAAGTTGAAACCAAATCGTCGACCGTTTGAAGAGTTAATTTTCCTGGTCCGAGGGAGATTCCTTTATTTGTCTAGAACGAGTAGCTGATTATTATCCGTTTTTACACAAGATATTCGAGCAAGTCCTGTGTGCTTTTCTTGGAAGCAGTTTTGACGAGGGGGACTTTGTCACAACAACCAGAGAGTACGTGTTGAGAGAATCAAGGACAGCGCAATCCAGAAAACGAGGGAGTGAAGAATAAAAGGTTAGTCAAATCATTTGTCTGAATGGAGAAAAGTTATTTATATAAAGACCATATTTGTTTACTTGTTTATTGAACAATTTTTTTTTGGTAACGCAGTTAGTCATTTCAAATTTGAGAAATCAATTCAAAAGAAGAAAAGTAAAATTCATTCAATTTAGTATGAGTAACTAAGAAATTAATTAAATATAGTATATTAAGTATGGAGAACGGTAAGGGTTTTATACCGATCGAAGACAATTGTTTGGAGGAGAAGCGGAGCGACGACTCCAATTATTGTCTGAGATCGGTTACCCTTAACGTTCGACATGCTTATAACGTTTTTTGCACGACTGATACCATTATAAATTATAAAATTAAACATTTTCGTCATATTGACTACAGTTTCATTCATTTTATCAAGATAGATACTTTGGTTGTTAGGTAGTAACTAGGGTGCATAACAACAATGGAGAATTGAGTTTTTATTTAGTTGTCAATAATTTTAAGTACAATTTTGATTATTATAAATTAAAATATGAGCGAAAGTGAATTTGAAGAAATTGAACGGGCTTGGGAAGAAGGGTGTTCCGCAATTAGTCCCGAAAAATCCAAAGTCCGTTATCAAAATACCTACCAAAGTTTTAAAAAATGGTGCGAAGGCAAGAATTTAAGAATCGAAGAAAAGACGCTATTGGCATATTTCGTTCAAAGACCTATGCAGTTGAAAGCTCCTGGAAGCCTCTGGGCAGAATATTCAATGATTAAATTCACCGTTTTTCTTTATGATGGCATTGATATTTCCAATTTTTTCAACTTTGATCGTGTATTTGAAGAGAAAAAATGTTGGCTATAGGCCTAAGAAAGCGAGAATTTTTACACGGGAGCAATTTGAAAAATTTAACTCGACGGTAAGTGAATTATTTACCGTCGAGTTGGAGTACTTACCGTCGAGTTAAATTACTTACCGTCGAGTTGCTAGGAAATGTGACCTACTGACGTAAAATCTGTCACGGTAAACAGTCAAAAATGATCAATCGTGCAAAAAATAATTTTGTCAAAACAAGGAGATATCACAGTAGAGTTTTTAATTTATTAAGTTAGGGATTGTTGCAACAAAGTTAAATTTTAATATTTTTGAATCATATGTACACGGCATTTGATAAAAACAATAGATTACATTTATATGAATTTGAGTGTTGTTAATTTCCCTGTTTCTACCCTGGAAGAAGTAAGCAACTAGAAATACTAGAAGCCACAGATTACAGGTATTGTATCAAATACAAAATAAGCCCTGATAATAAAATTAATTGGAAAATTTAAGTGGAATTTAGTTATGTCTTTACTTAGGCAATAAATAAAATAATTGGATAATCAATCATATTAAGAATTTGCTAGTTAATCTAAATAAATAGAAAAGGTAGAGCATAACAGTACATATATACAGGGTGAGGCAGATAAAAGTCCTATTAGAAATATCTCGAGAACTAAAAGAAACAGAATCATGAAAATTGGAATGAAGGGGTTTTGAAGAGTGGTCTCTTTAATGAAAATATTTTCATCGATTTGCTACTTCCGGTTATACTGGAAGTGGCTTATAACTTCGTTTTTTTAAATGGAACATCCTGTATATTTTTACATTTTTGGATTCTCCTGGATGTCTTCTTTCTTAAAATATACGTTTGGTAATGTTATACAGGGTAGTTTAAGAGATAATTACGTTTCTTTTCTTAATTTCCTAGCAATATTTACACCCTGTAGAATTGTAGTAGTTTGACATCAAAAACTCTATTTATGTTCAAATGATTTTTAATATAGTCTAATATTGTTAAAAATTGTTAGTATAGATAATGTTGAATTGTACTATACAGGGTTGGTCGAAACTCGGAAAGAGTATTTTCTGAGTTTTCTTAAATAGAACACCCTGTATTTTAGTATTGCAATGAAAAAACATTTTATGATACTTTTTTATTTCTTAAGCATTCCCTATACCTAAATGCTTTAATTTGTGCTTAATTGTTAATCGCGCCAAGAATGTTAACTATGTAGGTATTTTGATAGCTCAACCATTATTGGCAATTTTAAAGATCAGTCTAGATTAATATGTATTTATTTCCGAAAAATTATTTGTGATTGAATATTTTCACGGCCAACCTAATAAAATTTCACGTATTTTTTGTTGAAATTAATGTTTGGCTTGAATCACCAATAACTCACAAATTAAAGCAGTTAGGTATAGGGAATGCTTAAGAAATAAAAAAAGTAGCAGAAAATATCATTTCATTACAATAATAAAATATAGGGTGTTCCATTTAAGAAAACTCAGAAAATACTCTTTCCGAGTTTCGACCAACCCTGTATAGTACAATTCAACATTATCTATACTAACAATTTTTAACAATATTAGACTATATTAAAAATCATTTGAACATAAATAGAGTTTTTGATGTCAAACTACTACAATTCTACAGGGTGTAAATATTGCTAGGAAATTAAGAAAAGAAACGTAATTATCTCTTAAACTACCCTGTATAACATTACCAAACGTATATTTTAAGAAAGAAGACATCCAGGAGAATCCAAAAATGTAAAAATATACAGGATGTTCCATTTAAAAAAACGAAGTTATAAGCCACTTCCAGTATAACCGGAAGTAGCAAATCGATGAAAATATTTTCATTAAAGAGACCACTCTTCAAAACCCCTTCATTCCAATTTTCATGATTCTGTTTCTTTTAGTTCTCGAGATATTTCTAATAGGACTTTTATCTGCCTCACCCTGTATATATGTACTGTTATGCTCTACCTTTTCTATTTATTTAGATTAACTAGCAAATTCTTAATATGATTGATTATCCAATTATTTTATTTATTGCCTAAGTAAAGACATAACTAAATTCCACTTAAATTTTCCAATTAATTTTATTATCAGGGCTTATTTTGTATTTGATACAATACCTGTAATCTGTGGCTTCTAGTATTTCTAGTTGCTTACTTCTTCCAGGGTAGAAACAGGGAAATTAACAACACTCAAATTCATATAAATGTAATCTATTGTTTTTATCAAATGCCGTGTACATATGATTCAAAAATATTAAAATTTAACTTTGTTGCAACAATCCCTAACTTAATAAATTAAAAACTCTACTGTGATATCTCCTTGTTTTGACAAAATTATTTTTTGCACGATTGATCATTTTTGACTGTTTACCGTGACAGATTTTACGTCAGTAGGTCACATTTCCTAGCAACTCGACGGTAAGTAATTTAACTCGACGGTAAGTACTCCAACTCGACGGTAAATAATTCACTTACCGTCGAGTTAAATTTTTCAAATTGCTCCCGTGTAAAAATTCTCGCTTTCTTAGGCCTATAGCCAACATTTTTTCTCTTCAAATACACGATCAAAGTTGAAAAAATTGGAAATATCAATGCCATCATAAAGAAAAACGGTGAATTTAATCATTGAATATTCTGCCCAGAGGCTTCCAGGAGCTTTCAACTGCATAGGTCTTTGAACGAAATATGCCAATAGCGTCTTTTCTTCGATTCTTAAATTCTTGCCTTCGCACCATTTTTTAAAACTTTGGTAGGTATTTTGATAACGGACTTTGGATTTTTCGGGACTAATTGCGGAACACCCTTCTTCCCAAGCCCGTTCAATTTCTTCAAATTCACTTTCGCTCATATTTTAATTTATAATAATCAAAATTGTACTTAAAATTATTGACAACTAAATAAAAACTCAATTCTCCATTGTTGTTATGCACCCTAGTTACTACCTAACAACCAAAGTATCTATCTTGATAAAATGAATGAAACTGTAGTCAATATGACGAAAATGTTTAATTTTATAATTTATAATGGTATCAGTCGTGCAAAAAACGTTATAAGCATGTCGAACGTTAAGGGTAACCGATCTCAGACAATAATTGGAGTCGTCGCTCCGCTTCTCCTCCAAACAATTGTCTTCGATCGGTATAAAACCCTTACCGTTCTCCATACTTAATATACTATATTTAATTAATTTCTTAGTTACTCATACTAAATTGAATGAATTTTACTTTTCTTCTTTTGAATTGATTTCTCAAATTTGAAATGACTAACTGCGTTACCAAAAAAAAATTGTTCAATAAACAAGTAAACAAATATGGTCTTTATATAAATAACTTTTCTCCATTCAGACAAATGATTTGACTAACCTTTTATTCTTCACTCCCTCGTTTTCTGGATTGCGCTGTCCTTGATTCTCTCAACACGTACTCTCTGGTTGTTGTGACAAAGTCCCCCTCGTCAAAACGGCTTCCAAGAAAAGCACACAGGACTTGCTCGAATATCTTGTGTAAAAACGGATAATAATCAGCTACTCGTTCTAGACAAATAAAGGAATCTCCCTCGGACCAGGAAAATTAACTCTTCAAACGGTCGACGATTTGGTTTCAACTTGACTCTCCTCACAAAGGCTGATCACACCACTCTACACTGATTATCCACTTTTAAAACTCGACTGCCTTCTTCAAATGTCAATTACACAGTGCCTTATTTTTCTCTCAAATCCATACTCTCACATTCATCATCCCTTTTCCCGATATCTTCCGTCCAATAAACAACACCCTCTCTCAAACCATTTATTTCTTAAGAAACCCAATATTCTTTCACATAACTTTTCCAATTTGTCAAATTCAAGGAAAATCATAATTAGTTATTTTCTACTTTCTATTTTTACAACTAAAAATTAAAATACCTTCCCGGAAGAATCTTAAAAACGTTATTGTTCTGTCAACGCTCTGTCCACTTTCTAATCACCGAAATGTTTTGTTAATGCCCCGTCCATTTCGTCGAATAATTATCACTAATCGTTTTAGTTTTTCGGAAACACTTGTTTAAAAGCAAAATTAAATTCTAAACAAATTTGGTCATATACAGGGTGGTGAAATCTACCATTTCATGGTCGTTGATATAAATTTAATTTTTTTGAACATGTATAAACATTCTCAAAAACATTCTCTGAGTTTGTTTTAATTTTTTGAATTTCCTTAAAAAAACAATTCCACAACAATACATACACATAATATATAGAATAAGCGATGACGGTCGCAATGAGGGTCGTGATGACGGTCGCGATGAGGGTCGTGATGACGGCCGCGATGACGGTCGCGAATTCAGTGCTTTTTCCCCTATCCAAAAATCTCACAACGACGCGGATGACGGTCGCGAATTCAATGCTTTTTCCCCTATCCAAAAATCGCACAACGTCCCTAAAGAAGTTTTCACTTCAAAAATAACACTGCGCCCCTAACGCAATCACGTGACTAAAGTCTGTTTTATTTTTTCATATCTTCTTTTTCATATCTTTGGTTTCCGTAAAATTATTTGTTTTTTTTTCAGGTGATGGGTTCGGTAAAAGCACAAAATCCCAGCCAAGGCTTACCTTACGAGAAAGCTCTACATACACTTTTTGCTTTATCTGCATTCAAAAGTTACACAAACTGGAAAATATCAAATGAAGTTAAATCCGCGGGAAAATTTGATGATCTCGGCTTTGAATCGGATGAAAAGTGCATGTGGTTACAAGCAAAAGTTCAAAGTGGTATAAAGTGCACTAAAGATTTTATGACAGTCAATCCCAACAAAAGTGATTTCAGTATAGCAAAGTATTTTCTATCTTCTTTAACTTTTAAGAAATCTTGTAAAAGAACACGTAACTCCTTAATACTATGTACTGCTGCTGAGATGAAAGCTGCTGATATTATGGATGAATTTGGTCCCAAAACAAAAAGCATTGCTGATGATAACTTACAGAAAATTTTTGGTCCCGGGACAAAAAAGTATAAACTTAAAAATCAAGAAGACATCGCTGACAAGCTTTTAAAAATCATAAAACAATTTCAAGGTAGCATTAGTATTGAAGAAACCGATAAAGAAAAAAAAGAATGGAAGAATTTGGAAATCAACAAAGAAGATATAAAACTTTTCATTTGTTTTTTTGTTGTTGTTAAAATTAATCTAGCGAGCATCGAAACGTTAATTAAAAGCAAATTAAGTGAGCTCAATAACTGTCTGAAGTTTAAACCTTCAAATTACGAATATGTAAAACATCATGTCGAAAAGTGGTACTATTTAAAAATTAATAAATTTGTGCATATGACAGAAGACTATCTAATGTATATTTTGTGTGGTGAAAACAATCAAATCTTTCTTCATAGGTTCGTTAATCTTGAAATTTATTTCCAGAAAAAAACATTATATCAATTTGATTCAAATATTATTTGTGTCCAACCGCATGATAATATCGCTATGCATTTATTAAAAATTTTTCGAAGCATTCAAATTGCAAAAGGGTTATATTTAGAAGAGAATACATTATGTTTAATGCAAAAAATGGAAAATACATTACATAAAATGAAATATATAATGCAATATGAAGTTATATGTGATATGATAAACACATTTAGATGTTGCGACAAAATTAAATACTTGATTGTTTCATTCCTATCACTTAGTCAAGATCAAGCAGTAAAACTGTTAAAGGAGATATCTGAGTATATGGCTTCTAGGAAAAACTCAAATAAAAAAGTATTTATAATCATTAAAGAACATCAATTCGAAATGAGTGAAATACCAATCCAAATATTTAAGGATGAAATATATTTCAATTCACTAGATACTGAAACAAAACAACACATATATGCCAAAAAAATTCAGTTTCAAGGAGAAATTGTCACATTTAATAATTTAATTACGAAAAATATAAACACTGAACTTAATGAATATGAAAATGAGATAGATGAATGTCTTAAAGAAATAATATTTAGCGAAGATAGTTACTCGATAGGTTCTAATATGCAAGCCCAATCAAAACGTGAGGAAGTCTATGTTAAAAGACGCCTAATGGCTAACTCGGGAGAATTTACAGAAATAGAGTTTTTCGAAAAAATAGAAAAAAAAATAGTTGTTGTTACTGGTCCACCTGGTGCAGGCAAGACAACTTTATTGAAACAACTAGTTTCACTAAAAAAAGACCAAGACAGTAAATTCCAAAAAAAAGTAAATTCCAAATTGACATGGATAATTAATGTTGATTTAAAAAAGTCTAGAGAATTTTTCCGGACTGACATCAAGAAAACCATAAATAATCTATTGTGTCACAATGAAAATATAACTCCTGATAGCTCTTATTTCGAAGGAAAACTTATTGAGTCTATCGATAAAATTTTGATTATAGACGGAATTGACGAGGACTGTTCGGAAGATATCGAAGAATTACTAAAACTATTAGCAGATCTTAATTCCCTCCAGGCTTTGAATATTTCATTGGTTATTATGGGTGCCAGAGATTACGATTTTATCTTAAACAGATTAAGAGATTTACATGGTTGTGAGTTAGTTACAATATCTCCATTTTCACCTTATGAACAGTCTTTTTTTCTCAAAAAATATCTTAAACAGTTATTACTTGGAGAAAATACTAATAATGATTTATTTAAAAAGATAACAAATTTTGCTCCAGCATTTAAAGATATTTGTTCAACGCCATTATCGCTAGAAATGGTTTCTAAAATATTCAAAAACAAAATATCTAAAGGTGACTCTATCGGATCTTTTTCAAAGGCTTTTGATAATGTTACAAACATATATGATTTTTATAATCGCTATTTACAAGTGATCAAAGACGAATTTTTACAAGATGACAAAAGATTCCGTATTGTGTTTGACAGATACTATATAGAGTCGTTAAAAAAATTTGCGGCTAAGAATTTGTTTTCTAATTTTCCGGACCTTTTAGGTTTGCTTAATGTTGATGCTAATTTTGAGATAAGTGAAGACATTTTAATTATTGGGCTATTAAAGAAATCAGATGAAGGGTATGCATTTGTTCATAAAACTTTTGAGGAATATTTTGCAGCAGAATTGCTATGGGACCGCCTTTATAAACAGAAACATAATCATGATTTATTGCTCAAAGTTCTTGATAAAGTATTTTTAGGTGGTTTATATGGGTTATATTTTAAATTTACATATAGAGGTGTTTTGGATTTTTTTGAAAAAATTCTGGAAATTAATCAAAATCATATATCTGAAGTATCCATTGAATACAATTCGGCACTTACTAAGGTAAATTGGGAAAAAGATATATCACATTTATGTGATTATAATTACTTCTTTATCGTTAAATTAATTTTAGATAATTATACTAAGTCTCACGATATTTTAAAACTCAATTTATTTAGCGTACGGCTATATCACAGTTTTTGTATATAAATAAAGATAACAATACATTATAAATAATAATTAATTTTTATAAACGACAATTTAGTTGAAATTTGTTTTCTGTGTGTGTTTCTTGAATTGCGACCAGATCAACATCGTCATCCTTTAATATCTGTATAGAATTTGACATTTTGCTCTACTTATACCTTCCATTATTTAATTGGCAAACTCTTATATTGGGTCCAATTTCTTTTGTAATTTGTTCCTTGGAAAGTCCATTCATTGACTGTGTCATCTTTAATTATTCTAAAAAAACTCAATGATTGGGGGTTAATAAAAAGGGCAACTTATTCTAATAAACTTTCTGATACTTTCCTAAAATACTTTGCAGGAATGGGAGCAAAGGTCAATAAAGTCAATGAAATGGGTTTTATTATTGCAAAATTCTGCATAGAAAATTTCCACTTAAAATACTCTTTCCCCTCTACGACAATCTCCGACTACGACTACGATGAATATGCAGTTAATTTTTTAAAATTTTTAACTATAGCATACAATATAGATTTAAACGTATGTGATGAAGATGGACATACACTTAGTTACTTCGCAGCAAAGTATAATTCACTTAAATCTTTAAAATATCTTAAAGAACAAGGGGCAGATCTTAGCATTTCCAACAAGGATAAACGTACACTTATTCATGAAGCTGCTCGAAATGGTACATTCGAAGTCCTACGATATTTAGTAGAAGATTGTAAAATAGATGTTAACGTTTCTGATGTTGATGGGAATTTTCCGGTTCATATGATAGATATTACAAATTCTAATGTTACGATTTTAAAGTTTCTTAAAGAAAAAGGAGCAAATATAAGCATTTCCAACCGTCAAAAACATACACTTCTTCATGAAGCTGCTCGAAATGGCGCATTCAAAGTCCTACGATATTTAGTAGAAGATTGTAAAATGGATGTTAACGTTTGTGATCTTGATGGAAATTTACCGACTCATATGGCAGTAAGGAACATTGAGATTTTAATGTATCTTAAAGAAAATAAGGCAAATCTAGGCATTTCCAACAATAAAAAACATACACTTGTTCATAAAGCTGCTCGATTTGGTGATTTGGAAGTCCTACAATATCTAGTAGGAGATTGTAAAATGGATGTTAACGTTTCTGATGTTAAAGGGAATTTACCGATTGATATGATAGATATGAGTGATTATAATATTGCCCTCTTTAAGTATCTTATAGAAAAAGGAGCTAATCTAAGCACTTCCAAAAATCAAAAATATACACTTATTCATAAAGCTGCTCGAATTGGCGCATTCAAAGTCCTACAATATTTAGTAGAAGATTGTAAAATGGATGTTAACGTTTCTGATGTTGATGGAAATTTACCGGTTCATCTAGCAGCTGAATTTGGTAGAGTTGATATTTTAATGTATCTTAAAGAAAAAGGTGCAAATCTAAGCATTTCCAATAATAAAAAACATACACTTGTTCATGCAGCTGCTCAATCTGGTAATTTGGAAGTCGTACAATATCTAGTAGAAGATTGTAAAATGGATGTTAACGTTTGTGATATTCATGGGAATCTACCGTCTCATTGGGCAGCTTTTTGTGATAAAGTTGGGATTTTATGCTACTTTGAATCAATTGGAATTGATTTAAATCAATATAACAATTATGGGCAAACTTTAGTACACTTAGCAGCTGCAGGTGATGCAGTTGAGACTCTAAATTTTCTTAAAAACGAATGTAAATTTTCTTTAGACTTCGGTGATAATAATGGATATACACCCAGTCACATTGCAGTTAGTTATGGTAATCTGAAAGCATTAAAGTATCTTAAAGAGCAAGGGGCAAATCTATGCATTTCCAACAAGGATAAGTATACACTTGTTCATACAGCTGCTGAATATGGCACATTAGACGTTCTAGTATATTTAGTAAAAGAATGTAAACTGGAGGTTAACGTTTCTGATAATAATGGTAATTTACCGGCTCATTTCGCAGCTAAAAGTAATAAAGTTGAGATTTTAAGATATCTTAAATCAGTTGGGAGTGATTTAAATCAATGCAATCATAAAGGAGAGACTCTAGTGAATATAGCAGCTGCAGCTGGTGCGGTTGATGTTTTAAATTTTCTTAAAGATGAATGCAAACTTTCTTTTAATTAAGACTTATGTGATAAACATGGATATGAAGATAGTGCTGCTTGTAATAATGTTAGAATTTAGGGTGCATTTTTTTACTTTCTTTGCCTTTAGTACGTTCTTTAATGGTAAAATATGACAAAACCTATAAATTTTAAAAAACTGCTTGAATCGACATGAAATTTGGCATACACGTAGCTAACAAGTCAAAAAAAGTGATATTATGCCTATGTGTGCTTTTGCCCTGGGGGTGAGTTTAACCCCTTCTCGGGGATGAAAAAATATACTTCCAAAATAAGTTTGGAATTCTATAAACTGATTAATTCGAAGCAACTTTTGTTCTATAGAGTTTTTTACCAAGTCCATACTTTTCGAGTTATTTGCGAGTGAATATGTTCATTTTTTAACAAAATAACCACGTTTTTAGACAGTTTCTCGCAAATAACTCCAAAAGTAAGTATTCTGTCTAAAAAATATTCTTAGCAAAAATATAGCCCGTAAAAAAGTAAAAAGATTGTGTAGGTATTGGGTATTTAGACATAGTAAAAGCAGTCATATACTTAGCTAATGAAAAATAGGTTCATATTCATGATATTCCAAATCTAATCTTTTAACGTGAAATAACCAAAAAATAAAGCACTTTTTGGGAAAAACTCATTACAACTTTTTTAAAGTGTTTAAAAAAGCTTTATTTCTGTTTAATAAAAAAAAATTCTAGCATCAAAAGTAAATAAGTTACGCTCAAAATAAAGTTGATCCCTTTTTTGTTGGTAAAAAAATCAGGAAAATCACCCCATAAAGCATCTTAAATGAACTTATTCGTTACCATTTCACATGCTACTTTACTGGAGTATGTATTGTTTATACGATCTATAAGTTTAATCGGTTCAAATTTCTTATTTTTGAAAGGGCTCTAGTTGAAAGGGCTTCAACGAGTGTATCATGCAATCATGAGTGTATGTAAATTTCGAAACACCAATTCTTAGCCAATATTTGTCTTACAAAAAAAACAAAAAAATACAAGATATTCAGAAAAGCAATACCGACATTTTTTATTGTTTGAGATTTTTGGTACCAATAAGAGTTTTTATGTTATTTTGAAAAAAAGCATTTTGAAAATTAAATTTTTTTTCAATTTTATTTTAAAACCAATTTACTTTAAAAACTTACAGATCATAATAAACGTAATATAAATAAAGCAACTTGTGAAGCGGTAACGATTAATTCCATTTAATTTGCTAATTAAGGGGTGGTTTTCCCGATTTTTTTTGCCAAAACAAACGGCACCTACTGTATTTTAAGCGTAACTTGCTTATGTTTCATACTAAAATATTTTTCTATACAAAGAGAAGTAAAGCTTTTTAAACTCTTTCAAAAAGTTGTAATGAGTTTTCTCCAAAAGGTGCTTGATTGTTTGGTTATTTCACGTAGAAATATTCTATTTGAAATTTGGCCAATATAAACCTATTTTTCTTTAGCTGTAACTCTGCTTCTACTAGGTCTAAAGATTTCATGTGTACACCATTTTTATCACTTTTTTACAGGCTCCATTTTTGCTAAGAATGTTTTTTTTTCGATAAAATACTTACTTACTTTTTGAATTATTTGCGAAAATGTCTAAAAACGTGTTTGTTTTGTTGAAAAATGAACATATTCACTCGCAAATAACTGGAAAAGTATTGTCTTGGTGAAAAAACTCTGTAGAACAAAAGTTGCTTAGAATTAGTCAGTTTATCGAATTCCAGATTTATTTTGGAAGTATCTATTTTAATCTCCGAGGCAAAAGCACACACGTCACAATATCACTTTTTTTCTTTGACATATTAGCTATGCGTATGCCAAATTTCATGTCAATCTAAGCGGTTCTTTAAAATTTACAGCAAAAACCGTCAAAGGATTTACTACTTCTGTTAGGAAAAAACACTCTGAAAAGCACTTAAAAATAAATGGCAACTACGTAAACTGCAAAATATGTCAATATGTTATAGAATAACAACTACAATAAACGACATAATCATAAATCATATGAAAAATAGATAGGTTATATTACTGGAAACAGGTGAATGAAGAACATTTTGAACATAAATCAACTAAAAATGTGTTTACGCGCCTGGCAGGCAAATCACTCTCGGATGGGCCTGGGTTCGCTTTTAATTAGGTTGTCAATGTCCTTCTGGGGTATCTCGTTCCATGTCCTACTTAACTACTGAAGCATGACATATTCCATAAATATATCAAACAGGATCGATGCCTGCCCATCTCCCTATTTTAGCCCTCTAGTTATCTGAAAAGGATCTGTCAATTAATTTTGAACTCGTACTTGCGCGATACTAAATTCTTGCATAATCACAAATATTTTATCTCTAGGCTTGTCGAAAATCTACAAAGATTTGGTAGATATTTATGTCGTGCTCCCAGGCTTTAGCTAATATTTGTTTTACGTTGAATAGCTGGTCAACGGTAGACAATCTTGGTCTGAATCCGGCCTGGTATTCTCCTATGTATTTGTTCTGTGAAGTGGCTTAATCTCAGGTTTATGATTCAAGTAAACATCTTATAACTCACACAGAGTAAGGATATGCCTCTATAGTTTTTGTACCTCAGTTTGACTCCCTTCTTGTGGACTGGGCATATAATTGCTCTTTTCCAGTCTCCTGGAATTTCTTCTGTGTTCCATACGTCTCTTACTAGTTTATGGAATCTATCTATCAATGTGTGTCCTCCAATTTTGAGAATTTCAGCTGGTATATTATCAATCCCTGGGGCTTTATTATTTTTTAGTGCTTTAATGGCATCCAATATCTCTTGTGTTGTGGGTGAATTTGTCAGTTCATTATTTTGGTTCTGATCTGCTATCTCGACATCAGGTACGGCATGGGCTGTGTTTGTTTGTACTTGCTCTGTAAGCAGATCGTCTAAATAATTTTTTCAACCTACTTTTATTTCTGCATCGTCACTGATAATTTGTCCTTCGCTATTTCTAAAATGAGTAGTACGTGGTTTATATCCCTCTCTAAGTCGTTTCAGGAATTTATATGCTCCTCTAGTGTCACCCTGATTGAAATCTTCCCCCATTCTTAGTATTTCTTCGTTTTCGTATCTCGTCTTCTTTCTTTTGCATATTTTGTCTGCCTTTCGTCGTTGTTCTTCAAATTTTTCACGTCTTTTTTCTTTTTTCTTCTTTAAGTGTACTGCACGTAAAGTTCATTTCTTTTGTCTATTGCTTGTTTACATTCTTCGTCAAACCAAACCACTTTTCTTTGATGTTTTTTAATTCCTATCACCCTTTTAGCCGTTTCTCATGTTATTTTTTTATTCCTATCTCATTCTTCTTGTATTGTGTCCTCTCTCTGTTCTAGAAGTTCTCTATTTAGTTCTTCTCGAAATTGTTTTTCTGTTTCTGCATTTTACAAAATACAACCAAAATATCATGGAAAGTTTCAAAATTTTGTGGTTGTGATTTTATATTCTCTCAGACCGTTTAGTTTTTACATCCCTAAAGTCGCGTTCTGACTGACATGAAATTATTGTCTTCGTGTAAACATTTTATTCCAATTGCCTTGCCAACTGCCCTCACAATTGGTCCAAAATTCAGTTGTCTCCGGGAGTAGACTGGGGAAAATGAGCTGCGCCCAGTGAGGCCCCACCACTCGAAATCTCAATTGTCGCTACAATTGGCGCCATGTGAACTTTGTAGGCCACTAGTGCTGTCTTGTTTTTTGCCAGTTCCCTCTAGATGACGAGCAGTCGGCCATGTTTTAGCTGTCTACTGCAATGGCAATAGTTGGCCCCGTGTAAACATCTTCTCCTTCAACTGGACTGGCCTTCGACAATCCGCAACCACGTGATGACAATTGTCTCGCCAATTGGCATCGTGTAAACGCGACACCACCAACTAAGAGTAAAACTTGTCAAGTTAATATTATTTTCGTAATCTTTAGTGCTGGAGCCACGCCAATATATGAAGCGTTAAGATATTAAATAAAAACTCAGAAAACAACAAATTCAATAGAACTGATTATCTGTTATGTTTAAATTATATAGCCATTGAAATTTCAAATTTTCCTAGTAATAAATTAAACGTGCGAGTCCTTTAAATTAGAAAAACTTCTTTATGGCATCCATAAAAACCAATTAATTGTTCATTTATTTGGATAAAGCTTACATAGGTCTTCTATATAACGAGCATGTTGACGTGTTAGCTAAAAGCCATTGATTAAGTTAATTAAGACTACCTAATATTACGACGGGTTTTTGACAAAACATCGTAAGCATCAATTTTCCGAAAATGGGATTTTTATCTTAAATAGTTCCTTACGATAGTATACAGCTAATTAAAAATTATTTTTTTCCTAATAACATCCGAATTGTCTAAAATTGAATTTAATGTTTATCGTAACCACCCCATTTCAAACTCATTTTGTGCCTATGGTATCGTAAACGCCAAGGTAGTACCGACAGTTGATGGTAAACGCCATCAATCTTGTCGTTTACGTTTGGATATTTTGCCGCTTACAATAAGATTCAATGACCAAAATGACCGTTAGGATTACTCAGTGTTATCTTAAATGTGTTAGAATTCAGTGGAAATTTTATTTCGCTCCAACAATTTAAAACGAAAATAGTGGTAGTTTTTATAAATCCTTTTATTCAATAGATGCGGTAAGTTTTTAGTACTTGTTTTTATGGTTTATTGTCTTTTTCATAGAATTTGAAGTCTAATTTACTAATTTGGTAATGACGTAACCTATGGTTTTTAGTTGTTCTTGTGCACATATCATAAATATTATCTTTGCAACAAAAATATATCAACTTAGTAATAAATATATCAACGTAGTAAGTTCACTGAAACCTGAAACAAATGTAGGGGAGTCAATATAGAACGAACATTGAAAGATAGTTTTTAATTGTAAACAACTTTTTTTATTAACAATTTTCGATATTGTGAAATATAAAGCTACTTTACTCTTGAACAAGATTCACATTTTTTGACATACCTCGTATGAAATTAATGAAATTTAATATCTGATAAGAGTGATAAGTAGTTTTTTTAAACTAATAATAAAAAGTAATCAATAGGTTCCAAGATATGCAGACATACTGTGTAAGAGCTCAAAAACAATTACATCTATACATTTTTAAGCTTGTTATTATTTAGGTAAGTTGTAGGTACAGAAAAAGGTTTTGATGACTTTGTACAAACATTCTTTTAACTGATATTTTTCGGTTATTGTATTACCTACATTTGTTTTATCTTTCTTAATTTTCTCAAAAAGATGTTGTTTATTTCATGTCTAATGCAAAATAATTTAGTGCAGTTTAAAGATTACATCTTAAGCTTTAAAAGACACATAAACCTATGTAGGAAACATGTCATACCACAGGAGTTTGTGCAAGAATATGAAGAGTTAAGTTACAAAAGTGAAATTCCTGACACATTGGCAGAAAAAGAAGATCAGAGTGTCACATATTAATATATGTATTAAATTTTATTTTTCTTTGTCGATTTTTGTCATGAGTCGTGAATAATATTTTTCCTCTTAAGATACTTACGTTATTTATGAATATTCATTTATAAATTGATACCTTAAAACTATCGATGTTTATCTTAAGCGACAAGCTTCAACTAAAATTTACACAGACAAGGTCTCACAAAGTATCGTATGCTACATAATTTAATTAAAGAATGTTATATTACAGTTTTTTTTCTTTAATTATTATCTTTTTTTATGTACTAATTTATCACAGTTTCAAAATTTTAATTATATTAACCGAAAAGTCGGTAGAAGAAAAAGTCGCCTCCTGTAAAATTTGCTTTTTGTCGGTTACGATGTTTTGTCAAAACCCATCGATTAATAGTAAATGGAAATAATCATGGCATATAAAAAATAGTACACAAGATATAAAGACAAAATCCCTTATCGAAATTTTTAGAACTGGATTCCACGTACCAAAAAAAAGTTGATTTATAGCAAACTGAAAATTTGTTAATAGCTTAACGGTGTCTAGTCGGTCAAACTTTGATGTATGATAACACTGAAACAGGGGAAGTTTTAATTGTAGAACAGGTTAAAAATTTGGAACTTCAGACTACGAAAACGTTCCATGTATTTTGTCGGACAGAACTTCCAATTGATTTGTTACCATTTCATTAAATTCTCATGCAAAAATCAGACTGGGTGTTTATCAACAAAACTGGGCATTTTAATGAGTGGAACACGAAGAACATGACAAATGGCAGGAATCATGTTGGTTAGCAATAGCAGTCTGATTTTTGCATGAGAGTTTAATGAAAGGGTAACAAATCAATTGGATGTTCTGTCCGACAAAATATATGGGACGTTTTCGTAATCTGACGTTCCAAACTTTTAAACTGTTCCACAATTAAAACTTCCCCTGTTTCATTGTTCCCGTACATCAAAGTTTGTCCGACTAGACACCGTTAAGCTGTTAGTTATTTTTCAGCTTGCTATTAATCAAATTTTTTTTGGTACGCGGGATCCAGGTCTGTTTAGACAATAAGTAAATCTGTATAAAAAAATATAAAACGTTGAACAATAGCATAATATTCTTTATTAATTCTTTATTATAATTTTTGTTATATTTCTTGTAAACAATTTTAAATAGTTTATATTGTAAGGAAATTTTTGTAAGTTTGTAAGTGTGAATAATCTTTGTAATCTTTGTAAAGACGTAATAAATAAATAAATAAACATCATTATATTCCCTATTAATTTTTTATTTTAATTTATTGTTATATTTCTTATAAATATCTAATTTTAAGTAGTCTATATTGTAAGGAAATTTTTGTAAGTTTGTAAGTGTGAGTAATATTTGTATTTTTTGTAACGACATATTAAACAAATAAATAAAGAAAATGATAAATAAAACAGGATTTGTTTAATTTTCATCATCATCAGTAGCTCGACAGCCCTTTTTGGGTCTTGGCTTGTTCTAAGATTTTCCGCCATTTGTTTAATTTTAGTCTCCTAAATATTTTTATTATTTATAAACATGTATCACTCATCATCATCAACAGCTGTTCCATCCATCGTCAGATGTGAGCCTTTCTTAGGTGTGTTAGGTTAAGCTTTGATAGTTCGATTTTTTGTCCTAAGTATATAGGTATACCTACGACTCGAACTTACTTACTTACTTAATCCAGAACTCATATACCTTTCGGTGTGATTTATTACGGCGTTAGGTTCTCCGTCGTTTTCTTCCACATTTCCTTCCATTTCCTTCTATCCATGGCCAATGCTTTTGTTTCCTCCCATTTTATTCCTCTTTTGTCGGCCTGTATTGGGATTCACAGCATCTGTTAGTAAGCATCCTATTAAGAGCAAGACACTTTCTTTTAATATTTAAATGTCCTTGGTAAACAAATACGCTTTGTTTTCATACACATGATTGACCCAGATTACTCCACGAGTGTATCAGTTATCGATACTGCAAGCGTCAGCTTTTAAGTGTCACATATTATTCTTTATTTATAATCAAGCTGATTCGGCATTTTATTCTGGGCTGATTATCGGAGAATAGGCCATTTTTGGGAAAAGTTATTTACCAGCAATTTTATTGCTGGAATCGAATCTTATGATTGTATATATTAATAATATAGGTGTGCAAAGTCCGCAGATAGTGTGCTACTTTTTTTATAAACAAAATGGCGCCCGAAAATCGTGTTTTTTTTCAATTTTTGC
This sequence comes from Diabrotica virgifera virgifera, assembly GCF_917563875.1. Lineage (NCBI taxonomy): Eukaryota > Metazoa > Arthropoda > Insecta > Coleoptera > Chrysomelidae > Diabrotica > Diabrotica virgifera. The sequence goes on from NC_065448.1 coordinate 40,384,645, forward strand.
TATATAACTCCAAAGATTTTAACTTTACATCAAAAACACCCAAATAAAAATTCACCGTAATTAAATTCTGCATAGAGACGTGTTTTTTCCGATTTACTTTGACGAAAACTTTCCCCGGAAAAAGCGGGTTTTTCCAACAAAATCTTTAATTCTCAACTAAACTTTTAGACAAGAACTTGATAGACTGGCACAACATAACAGTGTTATACTGGTATGGGTTCCAGGTCATCGGGGCATATACGGCAATGAAAGAGCTGATGCACTTGCCAAGAGAGCATCAGCTACAAAATACCTGGGTCCAGAGCCGGCCGTTGGAATGCCAAAAAGCACCGTCCGTGAACGAAAAAAAGCCTGGATCCGAAGCCAACACACCTCACACTGGGAGAGTGTACCCGGTCAAACACATGGCAAGATGTATATCGGAAGGACATGTGCTAGTAGAGCTGAGTTACTGCTGAAAACAAGCAGGAATCAGCTCAGAGTCATAACAGGTTTCCTCACTGGACATGCGCCAGTTAAGGGTCACCTGCATACAATGGGGCTGTTTCATGGAGACTTGAGCTGCAGACTCTGTAACAGAGAACCTGAAACAGTCAACCATATTTTGCATGACTGTGAAGCATTGGATCGGAGGCGGCAAACACTTTTCGGAGACATCGAAATGACTCCAAATTTATATGGCACCCACCAACTAGACCTGTACAAGCTGGTACAGGGTTCCAGAATTCTGGAATGGGTTTCATAAACGAATGGAAGATGTACAATAAGCCAAGTGGCTGCAATACAACCGGTTCACAACAGACGGCTTCCAGGAAAAAAAAACTTTTAGATAAGTAATTGTTAATCAATAATTAAATAACTTGGTAATAGCCCTTTTTATATAGATTATAATTAGAAGCCGATGGAAATTAAATGAAAAGTTTAGCAACAATTGAATTGTTAATTAAAAATTTACGGTCGCTATAATAACGACAATAATTATGATGTATAAGAACAGCTATGATTTTTTCATAAAAAGACACTATACTTATCTAATGGTACTTTACAGAATTGAAATTGGACTATTTAAGCGGCCTCAGGAATATTTTAAAATTATAAAGATTTTTTTGGCTTATAAACAAATAGAATATCTCGAGAAATTTTAAACAGAATAACATTATAAAAACGGTATTCGAAAAACAGCGACAGGATGCTTCTTTAAAAAGGAAAAACGTTTAATTATGATGAGTAGTTCCTGAGATACTATCGGCCAAAGTTGACCGGAATTTACGGCAAAGATATAAACAATAGGATCATAATTTTCAAATCATCACCTTTTTATTTTTGTCCTCTTTCTCCACACCAATTTTCATATCATTAAAATACTCATAACATATATTATTATAAAAAAAACTATCGATAATACGTGTGAAAATTGCCAAAAATAGCAAAATTCCAATCAAAAATTAGGTTGGAGAAAATGTAACCCTCAAAGTTCAAAATCGGTATACGTTAAAAAAATGCATTTTCTCGGCTTCCCATGGAGCAATTTCCTTCATTCTTTTTTTTGTTCCCAAGTAACTCAAGTAGAGCCATCGAACAAACGCATTATTAAATGTCAGACTTGCTTTTGTTTTGTTATAATAAATTAATTTGTTTATTATAACACAAAATTTTAATTTGTTTAAATAAAAATTGTTTAAATAATTATACAGCTTTCAAATGAGAATATTTATGTTTTTAACTTTAAAAGGTACACTTGTAGTAAGTTTATCTAAAAAAGCCTACAACTGGAAAAAATATGTAGTTTTCTGTTATTATAAATAAATTAATCTATTATAACAAAACAAAAGCAAGTTTGACATTTAATAATGCGTTAGTTCGATGGCCCTACTCGAGTTATCAAGGAACAAAAAAAGAATGAAGGAAATTGCTCCATGGGAGGCCGAGAAAATGCATTTTTTTAACGTATACCGATTTTGAACTTTGAGGGTTACACTTTCTCCAACCTAATTTTTGATGGAATTTTGCTACTTTTGGCAATTTCCTTACGTATTATCGATAGTTTTTATTATAATAATATATGTTATGAGTATTTTAAAGATATGAAAATTGGTGTGGAGAAAGAGGACAAAAATAAAAAGGTGATGGTTTGAATATTATGATCTTATTGTTTATATCTTTGCCGTAAATTCCGGTCAACTTTCACCGGTTGTATCTCAGGAACCACTCGTCGTAATTAAACGTTTTTTCTTTAAAAGAAGCGTCCTCCCGCTGTTTTTTGAATACCGTTTTCACAATTTAATTTAGTTTAACATTTCCCGAGATATTATATTTGTTTATAAACCAAAAAATTGTTTATAATTTTGAAATATTCCTGAGGCCGCTTAAATAGTCCAAATTCAATTCTGTAAAGTAGATTAGATAGGTATAGTGTCTTTTTATGAAAAAATCATAGTTATTTTTATGCATCATAATTATTGTTGTTATTATAGCGACCGTAAATTTTTAATTAACAATTCAATTGTTGCTAAACTGTTCATTCAATTTCCATCCGCTTCTGGAATTATAATCTATACGAAAAGGGTTTTACACTACCAAGATATTTAATTATTGATTAACATTTACTTATCTAAAATTTTAATTGAATATTAAAGATTTTGATTGAAGTGAATCAAGAAAAACACATCTCTATGCATAATTTAATTGCGGTGAATTTTTATTTTAGTGTTTTTGGTGTAAAGTTAAAATCTTTGGAGTTATAGAGCAAAAATTGAAAAAAGCACGATTTTCGGGCGCTCTTTTGTTTATAAAAAAAGTAGCACACTATCTGCGGACTTTGCATACCTATATTATTAATACATACAATAGTAAGATTCGATTACAGCAATAAAATTGCTGGTAAATAACTTTTCCTTGTATTTTGCTAATTAGCCCAGAGTATTTATAATACAAACACTAACTTTTCTATATACAAAACATAGACAGGGAATTCCACATTCTAAATTCATTGCGTAAAGACTCATCATTGATATTTGAGACCCCAGAGGGTGAACATACATTAGCCACCAACTCTTTACCGAAGTTACTCCGAATTGTGAATAAATGAATATACCGTAAGTATTGTTTACTTCATCAACCCCTATCGTAGAGGGTAACCAACCCCCAACCATCTGAGATGGTCCAGATGATGAGGAACCACCATAGGCCGCTTCCCTCACTTCTTCTGTCCACGTCTTTCTTGGTCTTCCTCTCTTCTTTCTTCCCATATCTCTCGCTTCATATATATGTCTTACTATATTTTCTTCTCCTCTTCTCAGTACATATCCGAGCCATATAAGGTGTGCTTGTTTGATTGTTGTTGTAACTGGGCGTATTTGCAGGTTTTCTCTAAATAGAGCAGTCAGTGAGGGTATTTGGCTCCGAATTCCATCCTACTACATCGATTTACTAGATATTTTCACAGTAAGTAGGGAATGGCTCAAGAAACAAAGTTTACCCTATGTCGATGTGCGCTTTTATCTTGGGGGTGCTTCTCACCCCTTGTCCGGGGTGAAAATTTTTTTGGATCAATTAGCTACGAAAGAGGCTAGAGAATTTAATTCTAAGCAAAAACTGTTCTATAATTATTTTTTGAAAACTTAATATTTTTGAGTTATTCGTGGTTGAAAATTGGCCATTTTCATTGAAAAATTATACCCTTTCGGACGGATTTTTGTAAATAAATTAAAAACTATGCATCCAACAAAAAAAGAATGTGTGTGTACTTTGTACGCACGTAAGGAGTTATAATTCTACTACATATTATGTGATTTTTAAGACAATACCAAAAATTTTAAAAAATAAAAGAATAAAACGCACACAAACACATTGAAAAATGCCACAAAGAAAAAATGATTTCTGAACGATAATAATTGTTGACAAAAATTTTAAATACGCATTTTCTGAAAAAAAAATATGTAACAAATATACTTACAATCATAAAATGCATAAAAAAATAAAAAAATAAAAACTTGCATCGGGAATCGAACCCGTGAATTTCGGGGCGCTTTGATTCGTAATCGAAGCCTAGACTCACTCTTCCAATTCCACATTATTTGTCACGTGGAAAAATAGGGTAACTGAACGTTTTACGGTTTGACAGTTGTTTAAAATATAATTAAATTACCTATGTAGTTTAAATTTTGTGGAAGAAAATATTAAAATATAACAAAACAGTAAGAAAACAATAGGTATATTAGATGGAGATTGGTAGAACTTTTGTTGGTAATCAAAATTAAGTAAATCAAAGCATTACATATCTACTAGATAAATAAATCTACGCCAAAAAATCATAATTTAAAAATAAAAAACGGACCTAATTTGGGATTTCTCTCTAAAATCCCCATTCTTGAGAAAATAAATGTACAGTAGAGTGTCGATTATCCGAACGTCGATCAACCGAACGACCGCTTATTCGAACTATCGATTCCCGCGTCCCGCACTCGAATACCGAGCAAGCGTTAGTAATTGACGCTTAAAATATCTTCAATTTTCTTCAATATTGTATCCAAACATAATTATGTTGTTGCAAAGACTGCACTTTTTTGTTTAGTTGCTAGTTGTCATTATCAAGATATAGATAAATATGTAGGTATATAAATATGGCTTTTATTCACTTGTGGATAAATATGTATCACTATAAATATGTATCAATATATTGTAGTTCGATTATCCGAACAAATCGGTTTTCCGAACACCTATGTCCCCCAATTAGTTCGGATAATCGACGCTCTACTGTATTCCAACCTATCCAAATGTATAATTACAATATGATTATAATAAAAACTACTTACCAAATTAGAATGAGTTTTCCTTGTCCAAAATAGTCCAAAAGTCAAAAAATATAGGTATATGAAAACTATTTAAAAAGGCAGTATAACTATTAACTAACTTTTGTTTGTTGTTTCTTTTCACACAAATTTTAAAACGCAACAACCATAAATAATCAAACTACAGCTGTGCCACAGCCGCCATATTGAATAATTTTTGACATGTCATTTGAACATCCAATCAGAACAAAGTTATAATGCGCATGCGCCGGGATCATAGGTTATAACATATAAAAATTCACCCTCATATCGCCGGTAAAGAAGTATAACTTCAAAAACTTTATAAAATATTTTTGTAGCTTATAAAAAAAAACAAAGTGATTCTTTCCTTCATGAATCTTCTAGTTATAATAAAAAAATTGGTATGGTAGGTGAGAAAAGTTTGTTTTTTGGTGCATGCTCAAATCGGTGTATTCAACTTGAAATAACAGAGAAACGGTTGATTTTCGGTGTATAATGGTACTAATAACTTTGGTAGTGCTTAAAAAGATCTTTAAAATGGGAAGTATTAAATGTCGGTTAAATTGAAACTAAGCGAGATATGCTGCAAACAATTGATCACTAATGTATTTTAAGAAAAAATTTGAAGTATATTTAACCCCTCATCCATCATAATTTAAATACATCGTTTTCCTTCTGAAATACTTTTTATTATAGTGTTTTTTCTATGTTCAAAAAGTTGGACTAGTTTAAAATGAAGGATTTTTAAAACAAGTAAGATCAAATTATAGAGCGCATTTTTAAATTTTCTTAAAAATGTTCCTTTTTCTCCATGTAACTCGAAAATGATAAAATGATAAGAGGTACAAAAAAAAGATATAATACAAAAATGTAAAGTTTTTTTAGATAAAAATTTCGTTTCTATTTTTTATTACTATATCCGTTATCATTTTCCAGTTACATGGAGAAAAAGGAAGATTTTTAAGAAAATTTAAAAATGCGCTCTATAATTTAATCTTTTTTTTTTTCAAAAACAATTCATTTTAAACTCGTCCAACTTTTTGAACATAGAAATAACGCTATAATAAAAGGTATTGTAGACGGAAAATGATGCATTTACATTTTGGTGGATGGGGGTTAAACTTACTTCTCATTTTTTCTTAATAGTTATTTATGATATAAGTGTTAAAAGCACAATTTTAAGGCACGCATGTGAAAGTTTACAGAATGAGCGAAGCGAATTCTGCAATTCACATGAGTGCCTTAAAAATGTACTTTTTAACAGATATATCATACAATATTTTTTCTACAAACGTCTTATATATCAGCTATTATAATTTATTCATTCTCAATTACAGGACAATATCTACAAAAACTTTTACTTGAACTTGACTGACATTCCATTTTTATATTTTTCTTGACATTACGTCAAAACTGCCTATGCTGTCAATACGTAAATCATAACAACTATAGAATATTAACATCTACTTTTATTGTTGTATACGCTGTGAGCTCGTACGTAGAGGGGATATTTATAAATTCGCGAGCGCCAGTAGTGGCAAGTCTGTAAACGTTTACCGGAAATTTGACATAAATGTCAAAGTGATTAATTTAAAACTAAAATTAAAAACATTAATTATAAAAAATATTAGTTTGTCAAAGCTGTGGTACCTATATATTTTTACCTTAAATATACTTACGTTTTAAATACTGAATTTACGTTTTTTTAATGTTCCGTAATATGTAATTATAAATTAATCTGTTAATCTTAGCGCCATCTACACGATAATTGTGAAAGTATCCGAAGTAAGAAATTAATATTTCATCAATAGAACGTCAAAATAATTAGCAAAATCTTAAAAAAATCTGTAACAATTTAATTACTTTTTAGCGTTGTAAATATTAATCGATAACAATTAAATAATAAATTTAAAAATTACCGGTGAAAGTTGAATTAGTAATCCGCCAGGAGCGACACCAGAGAAGCTCATCGCGTATATTCTATTGTCCTTTTCATGATCATTTTTCAGTGCGTCACAAATGATAGGAAAAAGGGTAAGTCCGTGATAATACACATTTATTGGGGCTAGTACACGTTGGGCCAACGTGTACAGGACCACTTGGCATGAGTTTGCGATTGGCGGTCAGCGTTGGTCTACAAACCGAATCTTGTCGGTATTTGGTGCACAAATCAAAGGATTTTTGGGACTTGCGCGATCTGCCAAACAGCTGTTTGGTTATGAACACTGAACACGTTGTTGTCGTTGAGTTTAAAATATTTGTTTTCTCTTCTCACAATACTGATACTGTTTATAAGTATTAATTTTAAGGTTGTGTTTTAATATGAATACTTTTTTCGGTGTAAAAGCACCGTCGTTTGCGCCATTGTTTTTTAATCACTCTTGTTTGGTACACTTTTCTATAAGCATTGAACGCATTGTACAAATTAATTGCGGCAGCTGCTACAGTCTCCACATCCATATCCATAATCAGAGTTTGTTTTTTGTTTATCCACTAAGAAAGGTTAATGCAGACTGATAACGTGTAATCACCATGTAGGTATTCACTGTTCTTACTTGGCTCAACTTATTGGCCCAACTCATTGGCCAACTAGTTGGCCCAACGTGTACTGGAGCCATACATTTATTCTAACATGACATTTTAGTTAAATCTGACAGTTGTCACATTTTATTTTCAATTTAGAATAAAAATAAATCAAATGTGTTTCTTGCATTTATAAAATGGTATTTTCTTTGATTTGTATAGTCTTATAAATTATACAGATTATATTTGTAATATTATTATCTAATTAAAAAAAATTATTTTTTTGAAGTTATACTTCTTTACCGGCGATAGAGGGTAAATTTTTATATGGGAAAATCTAGCGACCGGGCGCATGCGCATTATAACTTCTGATTGGATGTTCAAATGACATGTCAAAAATTATTCAATATGGCGGCTGTGGCACAGCTGTAGTTAGATTATTTATGGTTGTTGCTTTTTAAAATTTGTGTGAAAAGAAACAACAAACAAAAGTTAGTTAATAGTTATACTGCCTTTTTAAATAGTTTTCATATACCTATATTTTTGGACTTTTGGACTATTTTGGACAAGGAAAACTCATTCTCATTTGGTAAGTAGTTTTTATTATAATCATATTGTAATTATACATTTGGATTAGGTTGAAATACATACATTTATTTTCTCAAGAATGCGGATTTTAGAGAGAAATCCCAAATTAGGTTCGATTTTTATTTTTAAATTATGATTTTTTGGCGTAGATTTATTTATCTAGTAGGTATGTAATGCTTTGATTTACATACTTAATTTGATTACCAACAAAAGTTCTACCAATCTTCATCTAATATATTGTTTTGTTATATTTTTATATTTTCTTCCACAAAATTTAAATTCCATATTTTAATTTTCAAAACAACTGTCAAACAGTAAAACGGTCAGTTACCCTATTTTTCCACATGACGAATAATGTGGAATTGGACGAGTGAGTCTACGCTTCGATTACGAGTCAAAGCGACACGAAATTCAAGGGTTCAATTCCCGATGCAAGTTTTATTTTTTTATGCATGTTATGATTGTAAGTATATTTGTTATATAATTTTTTTTTTCAGAAAATGCGTATTTAAAACTTTTGCCAACAATTATTATCGTTCAGAAATCATTTTTTTTGTGGCATTTTTCAATGTGTTTGTGTGCGTTTTATTCTTTTATTTTTTTAAATTTTTGGTATTGTCTTACAAATCACATAATATGTAGTAGAAGTATAACTTCTTACGTGCGTACAAAGTACACACACATTCTTGTTTTATTATGGCGCCATCTATCGACAACTAGAATAATAACAGAACTAGAAGTAATCACCGACGTGCCTTTTTTTCTGTCACATACAATTTAATGCGTTAGAAAGAAATCGAAAAACTGTGACGCACTGAAAGATGATCATGAGAAAAAGAATAACAAATTTTAATAGTTGTTTTCTACGAACGTGTTAAAAATATAATACATAATACAGTTTAAATTAAATTTTAAAAAACCTTTTAAAGCACCTTTTTCAAATTGCGCAAGTTGTACTATTAATATTAATGTTAATAAATGAAATATAAATATTTTGACGTTTATGACAATTTGACAATTTGCTTTTAAGTGCAGTGCCTTAAAATTTTTAAAGCACTAGTGCTTTAAAGTAGCATTTTTAACGCTCCTATGGAGTGCTAAAAATGGCATTTTTAACAAGGTTGTAGAAAAAAACCCATTAGTTATCAATTTCGTTTGCAAGATATCTCGCTTAGTTTGAATGTAATTTACCTTTAATATTGCTCATTTGAAAGATCTTTTCAAGCACTACAAAAAATATTGGTAGCATTATACGCATAAAATTAACCGTTTATCTTTTATTTCAAGTTGGAGCCAATTGGAGCATGTAGCAAAAAACAAACTTTTTCACCTACCATATGTACCTCTTTTTGTATTATAACTAGAAGATTTATGAAGGCAAGTGTGTCTTTGTTTTTTTATAACCTACAAAAATATTTTGTGCAGTTTTTTTAGTTAGATGCATATTTTTTTAAAATATTGCAAAAAAAACCGTTCGAAAAGATGTTGTTTCAATGAAAACGGCCAATTTTCAACCACGAACAACTCAAAAAGTATTGAGTTTTCAAAAAAAAATTATAGAACAATTTTTGCTTAGAATTAGGTTCTTTATGAACAAGAAAGAACAAAGAATTGTATTTATAAAATACCTTGTGAATGCGAACAATTTTATATAGGTGAAACATCAAGACCATTAAACGTTAGAATAAGTGATAGTAAAAAGAGAAAAATCAAAGAAGCGGTTCTAATTATGCTAAGCGAAACCAATTGTGTCGCAAATTCCTCGGTGGAATGCAGTAGGATGTGGATACCCATACTGAAAGAGGAAGTCAATAGAAAGAAAATACCACAATTAGTAAGTCAATAGTCAAGTTAGTACATATATATTTTAGTATTACTTATATATCCATGTATTTATAATATTATTTATAATTTAAACAAAATTATAGTAAAGTCAGAATTTGGTATTAATTTTGAGAGTAAATTAAGTAAATTATGTAAGACCAAATACTTATGATGTCGGGATAGTATCACGAGGTTTTTCCTGGTTTTCCCTCGTGATTTACTATGAGATCTCTAACGCGAGAATTTTAATGTCACCGTTGCATGTGGTTGTCTTTTTAAAGACAGATCACATGCTATGATTTTTTTTGTGACGGATATTCTTGAGTTAGGGTTAATTTCATGTAATCGAATGAAGTATCTTTCAGTAAAGTCGTCCCAGGAACGCAACTCATAAATATTGGCAATATCATTTTAAAGTCTTCTTCTTTAAAATGTAGCATATGTGTCTGAATTGCCGATATAAATGAGTCAGATTAAATAAATTATTAGAAGAATTTTTTTACTAAGCAACAACATTTTTGTTTATGTTAATAGTATTTTGTATTTTGACAACGGCACCCGATTTGGGCGTCGAAACGTTAATAAAAATCATTTTTTAATAATAGTGTGGCTTATTTCCCAATATAAATAGTTAAAAAGTTACTCTTAATAATATTGTACAGCTTATCAGTCTTTGCAATTCTTTCATTTATGTCATCTTCTAATTTTCCATCCCGCCTTATGATTACCCCCAAATACTTATATCTGTCTACCTGTTCAAGTTGCTTGTCATCTACTTCTATTTCATGTTTTCCTTTTTGTCTTCCAATTATCATTGTTTTTGATTTTTCTTTGTTTATCGAACTTTTCTGTATTATTATAATGCAGAGTTATATTTCAGTTATATCTAGAGACTTGTTGGTTAGATATTTAGTTTTTCCTAGATTTATTTTTAATCCTATTTCTTTTGATTAGGTATTTAAGTCTAACAGCCTTTTCTGAAATTGTTCTCTGTCTTTTGCTATTAGCTTAACATCATCGACAAATCTTAAATGGCTTAGATCAACTGATCATCAACTGATGTTCCCAAAACCTTAATTTAACTTATCTTATGTCGTATTCGCCAATTATCTCTTCCTCTATTTATTGCTAAATTCATATCGTAGAACTTTGCCAACAAATCAATCATCATCATCATTGGCTTTACAAACCATAGTGGATCTTGACCTGTTCCAGAATTTCTTTACCATTCCTTCCTATCCTTCCCCTTGGTTTTCCAATTTCGTACTCTTAACACTCGCAAGTCGTCTTCCACCTTGTCCTTAAATCGTACTCTGGGCCTGCCTCTTCTACTCACTCCATCCTTCTTCTTCTTAAAGTTCCCTCTCCTATCGGAGGTTGGATATCATAGTAACTATGGTCACTTTGTTGGCTGCTGCTCTGAACAGTTGTAATGAACTACAGTTAGACCATTCTCTAAGGTTCCTCAGCCAGGAGATGCGTCTTCTTTTTATGCTTCTTCTTCCTTCGATCCTTCCTTGCATGATAATTCTCAGCAACTCATATTTTTCTAAAATAAGAAAATCTACGGTTTCATTTTGATTCAAATCTGTCTCCCTCCGTCCCCCGATAGTACTATTTCTAGGTCTACCTGTTGTCAAGGAGGCTCTGAAGAAGACAAATTTACACCAACACGACCGTAGTTTCTCGATATAAATTAAAACTATTTATATCGCAGTATGGTTAGAACGCCCTCTAACGAGGAATAAGTGAAATGAATGTCGACTCGATCCAAGTTCTCTGTTTAACTCAGGTATTACAATACCAAAAGGCACCGTTAGGAAAATATTCCAATTTTCGGTTCAGAGAACCCGTATGAATCGAGTCTTTGTACTCTAATACAGAGTATGGCATTAGTAAAATAAAAAATTCTACGGTTTCGTTTTGGTTCAAATCTGTCTCCCTCCATCCCCCGATAGTACTATTTCTAGGTCTACCCGTTGTCAAGGAGGCTCTGAGGAAGGACAAATTTACACCAACACGACCGTAGTTTCTCGTAGACATTCATTTCACTTATTCCTCGTTAGAAGGCGTTCTAACCATACGCATTTATATCGAGAAACTACGGTCGTGTTGGTGTAAATTTGTCTTCCTCAGAGCCTCCTTGACAACAGGTAGACCTAGAAATAGTACTATCGGGGGATGGAGGGAGACAGATTTTAATCAAAATGAAACCGTAAATTTTCTTATTTTACTAATGCCATACTCTGTATTAGAGTACAAAGACCCGATTCATACGGGTTCTTTGAAACCGAAAATTGGAATATTTTCCTAACGGTGCCTTTTGTTACTGTCATACCTGGGTTAAACAGAGAACTTGAATCGAGTCGACATTCATTTCTCTCATATTTTTCTCCTATGGTACTGTGACCCAAATATTCCAGTTTTCTAGTTTTTATACTCTTCATAATTTCTAACTCCTTATTTAAACGTCGTAGTACTTCAACATTGGTAATCCTTTGAACCCAGTGAATTTTCAATATTCTTCTGTAACACCACATTTCGAACGCTTCTATTCTCCTTATGTGTTGTCTCTTCAATGTCCAAACTTCCGTTCCGTATAGCAATATAGAAAATATATAGCATCTTAGAGCCCTCAATCTGAGAGGCAACTGAAGGTCTTTGTTTGTAAGCAGTGTCTCCATTTTTATAAATGCTTGCCTTGCAGTTTCAATTCGGATTTTAATTTCTTTGCTTTGGTCGTTTTTGTCATTAACCCAGGTCTCTATCATTACAGGCCATCTATCCCAGGCCATCAATCCTATGTCACTCCATCCGGTCTCAGGCTATAAATGTGTTTCGACAGCTCACTCATTCATTCACTCATTCACTCCACCTCATTCATTCTCTATACCACCAAATCAATAGTGTCCTCTAATTTGTATGAGGACCAATAGTGTCCTCAGACATGGGTGCTAGGATTGTGTACTAGCTTTCATTGATAATATAATATTAATGCAGATAGGAACAATGATTAGCAGAACGAAGTGCAATAAATGCATTTAACTTCTAGAAGACTAATTTTCTGGTTATACCTAAATCCCTTCACCATCAACACCCTGAAGTCCAAAACAACAACTAAGGGCCATGATAATATCGCCGCACTCAAACCCGTAAACCCGGTGAGTTTAATTTTAATATTAATTCTTATGAATGAGAGATAAAGTTAAATTATTAAAATAATTTTTTTACCAAGCAATATAATAATGTCAGAATAAGTGTATTAAGGGCCAGATTTTGTTATTCGGAGGTTTTGAAGTCGCTGAAGACGAATAATACTCCATCAGAACCGACCCCCCGAGCACCTGGTGTCCAAAAACCCTCCAAACTCCCGAAGATAACATGCCTTAGCAGTAACCTTGGGCACCGGGTGATCCGAGGGTCGATTCTGACGACATATTCGTATTCAACCCTAACAACACAAAACATTCCTGGAATGTACTGTCAAAGTTCTATTAATGTTTGAATGTCCTGGGCATTCAAGGAACATTCGGTGAACATCTGATTAAGTTATTGGTGGAATGTTACCACAAGACATTCTATGAACATACTACCAATGTCCTATATTTTAAGAGAGGCCATTTACTATTCAATTTGCATTCATTTTAAAATTTGCCGCGCGTGTATATAGGTATTTAGACAATATAAATCACGTGACTTCTGGTTCTGGTTGGCATACAAAAAGCTACAGGTTACAGAGATTATGTTTGTAAAATAATTTCATTTCATTGTTTATCGACGTATTTTGTCTATTTTTGATTCATTTGGATTTCGTTTGCTCTATTTTGTGAACTTTATAAACTTTACCACACTACAAAGTGATTATTTAAGGAAATTATTATTGGGAACTCCAGATGTTTGGAGAAAGGTAGGGAAACAATTATTTTTATTTACTGTTCAATTTTATCTGATATTTATCAATATTGATGAATTTTGCAAGCCATAACATTATTTCTTTTATTGTTTTAGATATTTATTGAAGCTGAAAATAATTGGGGATTTAGATCCACATACAATTCAGTCAGAATTGGATTTTACCATAAAGTGCATTCCACCAAATTACTATTATAGATATTTATACATATCTGGTAAAGTCTCACAGTTACTACTCTAAGCAGCAGATGAAAGCATACAAAAGCCTTCAGGTACATAAATATTTTACAGCTGGATTTGTTTTTAAAGTTGGAGTATAGTTGGAAGTCACAAGCACCAACTTCGTAAGTACCTACAAGAATATTGAGGAAATCCAGCTCCTCGATACTACTGGGCAAACTAGAAGATTGAAGAGGACAAAGCCTTTTGAACTAGTTTGAGTGATAGGTGATAGTGAAAAGCAGAGCATAATGTTTGTGTGCCCGTGTATGTTAGAATAGTGCGGTTAGAAAAGCAGAGCATAGTGCTTGTGTGCCTGTTAGATTAGATAAGAAACGCCATGGGGTAAGCTCTTCATTTTAAGGAACAGTAGTAATTTAGGTTAAATTAAAATTGCTCATTGGTCAGAGTTATGACCAAATTGTAATTGTAATGTACAATTCAATACAATGAATCGTCATCGTAGTGATGATTATGGAAAAAAATATATGACAAGGTTTTGTGCAATAAAAATGTTTATATTTATCAAGGATTTATTATTTGGTATGGCCACATATACTTCTGATATATCGTCGGTGATTTGACAATACCTCCTATCTGCTTTTTCATGAATTTTGTATTAGATGAAAAACTTGTTTTGGCCAACTCCTGTTTTCATATATTTTTTGACTTGTTTTGTAGTAAATTCAACTATCTATTTACTACAAAACAAGTCAAATCTTATGTATGATAACAGGAGGTGACCTTAAAAAAGGTTTTTCGTCTCCTGCAAAACTCATGAAAAAACATATAGGAGGTAGTGTCACATCACTGACGATATATTTCAGAAAATGTCTAAAAAAATATACTTTGAATCTCCTAAGAACATTCGTAGACATTCATGGAATGTTTCAACAAGACATCCTGTCTAAAAAATATACTGTGAATGTTCAAAGAACATTTGTAGACATTCATGGAATGTTCCAACAAGACATTCAAGGAATGTTTAAAATGCTGACACAGCACTTTCCTGGGACTTTCCAAGGACGTTCGTGTGCTTTTGGGGACATTCCAGGAATGTTTTCAATGTCCTGTGTGTACCTTCTAGGAACATTCCTAGAATATTTTGTGTTATTAGGGAACAACCCCAAAAACTGCCTAGTAATCTTTTTGCATCTATTCAAGGCCGAAAAACTTCGAGATAATGACTTGCCTTGGCAGTGACCCTGGGCACCAGGTGCTCCGGTCAGTTCTAACGGCGTATTCTTCTTCAGTATCCCCAAAAACCATTACATTGAACACAACAATGTAATGTGCTTGCATTAATTTAGTACCAAAATTCCTCGAAACTCCAGAAGATGCCAGGTGCTCCGAGTGTCCGTTAAGATGGCGTATTCGTTTTCAGAAACCCCAAAAAACCTCGCAAGTAATCTATTTGCATCAATTTAATGCAGAAAGTCTTCGAACCACCAGAAGATGACTTGCGTTAACAGTGACACTGGGCACCAGGTGCTCTCCGGGAGTCGGTTCTGATGACTTGCACTCTCTGAAGAAACTCTAACAAAAGTTCAAATATGCGCTCTCTGAAGAAACTTGAATTGGGATACACAGCATCTCAGTAAACATCATATTAAAAATAAACCTTTTAATAATTAAATGCCCGTGGTAATGTTTGTTTTTAATAAATACGATTAACCTAGTTTTTGCATCGATGCATGCTAGTATTTGATACAAGGTCGAGTTGCAATAATATTCAGTGGGTGTTTATTAACAGTCAGCACTTTTGAATCACGTTCACCTTGGCTTACCAAAACAGTAAATAAACAATAACCGACTTTAATTATATTTTTACGAGAACAGATAAATCAATTAGCAGTTGAGATTCCAGGGGGTAACATCGATTTCAAGTAAATACTATACCACCAGTTACTTTCTGTGATATATTTAACGTGTAAATAAATGTATTAACAACGAACGATATTTACTACATCAACCCTCGTAGTCGGTTTAACCACCCCTAAGTATCCAGGGTGGCTCAGAAGTCAGGAGCCACCATATGGCGATCCAAGACCAGGCGAGAACGTAAGGAACAAGCAGTCTAGAACGAGAAATGGGAAAAACGTCTATGGCTGAGGTTCTGGCACCTCGACCACCCTAGAACAGTGTGGTATATAGGAAAACGATGGAGACGTCAGGCCCGAGACGGAGCTGAGGTATGGAAAATGGAATGATATGGAAAATGGAACTTGGTATGGAGATGGAACTTCGTGTGGACAATGGTATGGGACGTGCAGCGAGGACTTTTTGGTGATACGAACAAAGACGTTTAAAGTGGTAAGTCCATATTAGCTATTTTTATGGTATTTCCTGATTCGTATAATATAAAGTATAAAGTATAAAGTAATATTAACGTAATTATAATTTAAGATGCACATAACGTTTTAAGTTTTACCTATTTTTACTTAATTATTCTATTTTTAATTTCCTTATAATACCAATATTTACCAATATATAAGAATTTTTTTTTTTACAAATATTATGGTTATTTATAGGACGTAATGATACATTTTTATTTAATATTGATTTTTATTGGATTTTTATATATTTACCAACATACATTTTTATCTTTACTGACTTTTTATCCATTTATTATTTTACCTACTGATTTTTATTACATTTTTATTGGTCTACTGATTTTTATGGTGATTTATATTGATTGATATAATGATTTTTTTATTGCAATTTACTATATTTTTACTATTTTTGACATAACATTTTATATACATATATATTTACTATACATCGTAAGACTGTCAAATTTATGCGTTCGTTACGGGTACAGGAATAAGAAAATTATGAATAAATGAGTAGCAACAAAGTTACTTGGGAAGATTTCATCAAAATAGTTGAGGAGATTACGCAAGAGGTAACAAGACAAAGTAGAAGGGTCTTGAAGAAGAAAGTACCTAAATCTAAGGATATACAAGAAGAAGTAACGACACAGCTAATTAAATTGTATAACAAATTCACACATTTAACGAAGAAAAATTGGGAAGCGCTATCGGACAAACAAAGAGAAGCGTGCAACAAATATTTCGGAAAAATAAGAGACAAAGTTATACGCTCATTTCAAGCTGTAAACTTAAGGACAGTAGTTCCAAGTTCAATACACCAACCAATCGACAAGGAAATAGAGGAAGAACAAAGCGACGAAGAAGTAGAAGAGGAAAAAAGTGACGAGGAGATAGAGGAAAAAATTGACGAGGAAATAAAAGAGGGAAAAAGCGACATAAAACAAGATATAAAAATATTAAACATGGCTCTGACAATCAACGAATTTTTGAATATTGCAAGCAAGGTATTGCTCAACGAGTTTGAACGAGGCAGTACCAACGAGTGTGTTAAATTTTGTTGTATAGTCGGCTCTGAAATGCGCTAGAAAATTTAAACCGAATGTAACAAAATTCAGTTTGGCAACATTGTGTGAATACCAAGTCCTATGATATCAACAAAACCGTAATTTAGTCCAGACAAATTAATATATTTTTTTACCAACAAATATGAGATATTTTAACCAAATAGCGTTTGAAAAATGATGTGTATAATAATTTTGAATTCAGTTTCGCTAATGAAATTGGGAAATGAAATGTTTGTCCTTAAAAGTAGAAAAAAAGTTAAATTTCTCTTGCTTAATAATTTACGCTTTAATAATTTTAACTGTACTAATATATGCAAGTTGACTACTAATGATTAATGGGATGTTACAATATCGGCAAGCTCTTATTTTTAAAGGCGGCGTATCGAATTTCTTAAATATTTATACCAAACACTGAAATGGCCATTTTTTGCGCATTCTGACAAAGTTGCGTTTTTACTATGTCCACTGGCTTCATTGTGTAGGATTGTAGGGCTCACCAATCCTATATGTATAATGTAGTTATGGAGCGTAGAAGACTGCACTCATATTTTAGGCCAATTGTGAGATGTAACACTCTTATTATATTAAAATAGAAAAAGCGGATATTGATACCTAAGAAAGGCGCCTGAATCGTAAAATTGGTCTTCGAGGGGGCCGCGCGTCGCATCTAAGCTATTTGATTATCTAATACCTGATACAAGGTTACAAGTTGTATTTTGTTGTACTCACTGGCTTCATTATTTAGGATTCTGGGGCACAACAATCCTATATATGTATAATGTAGTTATGGAGCGCAGAAACTACACATATCTATTATAGGCTAATTGTGGGATGTAACACTGTTTGTATCAAAGTATCAGATAATTAAATGACTTAGATTCGACGCGCAGCTCTCTCGAAGACCATTTTTATAAGTAGGTAATATAAACAGCGGAAATTGATACCTACGAAAGGCGCCCATCACGTAAAAATTATCTTTGAGGGCGCCGCGTGTCGTATCTAAGCTATTTATTACAATAGAAACAGCGGATATTGATACTTACAATAGGCGGCAGAATCTAAAAATGATCTTCAAGGGCGCTGCGCGTCGTATCTAAGTTATTTATTATTACGGAAACAGCGGAAATTGATACCTACGAAAGGCGCCCAAATCGTAGGAATGGTCTTCAAGGGCGCTTATGTATTATAATAAAAACAGCGAATATTGATACATACGAAAGGCGCCCTAATCGTAAAAATGGTCTTCGAGGGCGCCGCGCGTCGTATCTGTGCTATTTGATTATCTGATACCTGATACAAGTTATATTTTGTTGTGCCCACTGGCTTTATTATGTAGGTTTTTGTAGCAGTTTCTGTTTCTTCATTAAGTAAAAACAGTTTTTAGGGGAACTTTAGCCGCCTAATCTTTGTGTAAAGATTAAAAAAACAAATTTCAGCGTTTAATTTTTTTAATGGATAGATACTAACGGAGGCAAAAGGCGCACCGGCCCGCGGGCCGGTGGGCCGGCGGCCCAGTCCGGGCCTGGGTTAACCTACCAGAAGACTTTACACAGGAGGTTCAACCATGTTACAATATAGATGCTTACTACAATGAGTTACGTTACAAACTACAAAGCGCACACGAGAGAGCTAGAACCTTCTTACTAAAGCACAAAAAAGAGAGAGACAAGAAAAGAATAAGCTCAAAGCAACACCACAACACTTTAAAATAGGAGACCTAGTCCTGGTAAAAAGGGAAGAGAATGGTAAGTTTGATAGTCTTTATGTAGGCCCTTTCCCAATAACATAGGTAAATAATGTTAATTGTAAGATCAGATCGGAAAACAATAAAATCAAGGAAATACATAAGAATAGATTATATGCTTACAATCCGAGAACACCGTGAGTGACAAGTGAAACGGGAACAGTGTAGATAACGAACATTTTCACTTTTATTTTTTGTATTTAATTAGTATTTATAGGAAAAATGTATATATTGTACTTCGTAAAACGCAGCAAGTAATTAGTGGTACTATTAGAAAAATTTTCTTCCTTTTCCGTAGTCAGAAAATTTTCGGGGGAAGGGGAAGATGAATTGGGATACACAGCATCTCAGTAAACATCATATTAAAAATAAACCTTTTAATAATTAAATGCCCGTGGTAATGTTTGTTTTTAATAAATACGATTAACCTAGTTTTTGCATCTATGCATGCTAGTATTTGATACAATGTTGAGTTGCAATAATATTCAGTGGGTGTTTATTAACAGTCAGCACTTTTGAATCACGTTCACCTTGGCTTACCAAAACAGTAAATAAACAATAACCGACTTTAATTATATTTTTACGAGAACAGATAAATCAATTAGCAGTTGAGATTCCAGGGGGTAACATCGATTTCAAGTAAATACTATACCACCAGTTACTTTCTGTGATATATTTAACGTGTAAATAAATGTATTAACAACGAACGATATTTACTACATCAACCCTCATAGTCGGGGTAACCACCCCTAAGTATCCAGGGTGGCTCAGAAGTCAGGAGCCACCATAAACTTAAAAGAGTTGAAACTAGTTAAAGTGCTCTTGGCGCTCTCTGAACTAACTAATATAGGACGGCTCTTGTTTCGGTTCACAACGAAATGATTATTTATTATTTTTATTAGTTCTACTTCTGAGTATTGGGAACTAATCTTTGTTGGAATTTTACCGTGCTGGACAGGGGGCAGTGAGATACAACCTGATGGATCTCCCTTCGCCTTCTTAGCTTCGTCAATTCGTTGGCTTGCAAATTTTAAAAGCCACGAATGGTGTAACCAGAAGATTAGTGGTAATAAAGTTTTATTTTTAATATTGCTATTATTAAAAGTAAAACTTTTGTTCGTAATATTTATTTATTTGACGTTTCAATTTTGTGTTGACGTTTAGTTGCGGCAAACGAAAACAAACTTAAAGAAGGATTGTGACGTCACAATGTCGAATTTGAGGTTGGATATCTCGAAGATGGTTAGAGATACCGAAATGCGGTTTTCAGATTTGGATTTTGAGGACAAAGATATACAGGAATTCATCGCTAGATCGGCTCTAAGTGTTGCAGGAGCGGCAACGCACGAACTAACGAACGAACAGACTTTCTCACTCCATAACGCCACTCACTATGTAAGAAACAAAATAACGAAAAATTCTTCTTTATTAATCATGTAAAGTAAAAATACTAATTACATAATTTAACTTCTTTGCATAAGTCTTTGGGTGAATCTCGAATCTTTTTCTTCAGGTTTCTGTGTATTGTATTAACTATTCTTGGACAAGATAATCGTGCATACCAAGGTAAACGTTTACATAACTTCTTCCTCAGTTTAGTTACATGACTCTGAAAAAAAAACAACAAATAGATTATTTATTCTCATATATACACAAATCAGAAATACTTTTTCCAATTTCATTAAGAAATGTTTAATAAACAACACATCAAAAAGTTCTACTCCAAAAGTGAGTGCTTCAGTAGATTTCTAGTGTAGATTTTCAATTTTGTTTTAAGGCCATAGGATCGATTCCTGTGTAAGATGATCTTGAGGATCTTGTTTAATATGAACATTGTACGGGCATCAGTCACTTTCGAAGAATCTCCCATACATGGTCGATGGGATTAAGTCTGGCGATTGAGCTGGCCACTGTAGAAATGTAATATCCTAATTATGAAACATATATCTTATTGGTGCTACAGTATGATCTCTGAAAGAACATAATATTGGTAGGGGACCCCAAGCGGGGATTTTTGCAGTTACTCGAGCGCGTCAGATTAGCATATGGGGAAAAACGTGGTACCCTGCAGACGTACCCCTACCAGATATTAGCTCTTAACACAGGGGCGTTCGTTCAGGGGGCACGAAAAAAAATCTATCCTTAAAAATACTCGAAATTGTCAGATTAAGATAAGGTAAGTTAAGTACATGCAAAAGAGTGTATATTTCAAAAATCTGACGATTTGACGGGCGAGTGAAATGGCGAGTGAAATGTACGGAAATGGGCGAGTGAAAAAGTTTCACAAAAAAATGCAAATATTTCACGAAATGAACGTCAGATCGAAAAAATAAAAACTACGTGTTCAATATTTTTCAAAAATCTATCGACAGATACCAAACAAGACCATCCACGGAGAAGGATGGGGGTAAATTTAAAATTTTAAATACAAATCCCCCAATATTTCGCAAAGTAAACATCAGATCGAAAAACTACAGAATACACTTATTCAATATTTTTGAAAAATCTATCGAATGGTACCAAACACGACCCCCACGGAGGTGGGGTGGGCGGTTACTTTAAAATCTTAAATGGGAGCCCCCATTTTTTATTGCAGATTTGGATTCTTTGCATAAAAATAAGCAACTTTCGTTTGAAACATTTTTTCGAATTATAGACAGATGGCGTTGTAATCGGAAAAAACGATTGTTGGAAATGGAAAATTAAATTAAAAAATGGAAAGTTCCCACTAAAATGAAAAATTTCACTTAACTTTTTTTGGTTTTAGGACCTAATAATCACAACCCAATAGGTCCCCAAAGCGGTCGAGTGACTGCACATTTAGCATACTTTGCTCCCCTACCATATTCAACATATACGAAAATAAGGACGTGTGAAGCAGGACGAAGGTGGAAGATAAAATTGAAATAATTGCACAAATAAAATGGAACTGGGTAGGACACGTGACATGAAAAAACAACGAAGTATGGACGAGAAATAAACTGCTCGTCAAAAGTTAGGGATATGGAAAATTATGCTCATTTTCATAGTTCATTTTTTCTTGAACTGATCGGATCCTGTTAATTTTTATTTTTTATTATTTTAGATTTTTCTTTTGTATTTACACAGTTGTACAAAGGTTTACTCAAACATCTTTTTTGTACTTGTACCGGGTGGAAGAAAAGAAATGTTTTTCTTATGTTAAGTTTGTGACACCCTGTAGGAATCTTATGTGTCGTGAACATCTTCTTTTTTGCACGTCCGCGATATCTTTAGAAACAAGGAAGATAGATGGTTTTACTCTTTCACAGGTGTTTTAATTGAAACAACACTAAATTAACAAAACAAAATAACTGTTAACAAAACTTTAAAAACAGAAAGGCACATAAGGTAAACAGTTCTTACCGACACCCATAAAGAGTTATTTGTCGACAAGGTAAGCGGTATGCACAGCGCAATATAATAGAGACGAAATTGTTTAATGGAGTCCCTGTGATGTTTTGGGGCGGAATTTCCTTGAGAATAAGTAGGTACCGATTAGGTGTCTACATGGAGGAGCTTTAAATAGCGAGACGAACATTAAACAGATTTTTTTCTTTAAACACTCTGTTGCTTTAGCACTATATGTCAGTTAAAACACATATTATATAGTAAAACCGTCTAATTTCTTTGTTATTAAAGATATCAGAAAAATTAAAAATGTAAAATATTCGCAAAATATGAGACTACAACATAATATCCATTTATACCCATTTTTATGTCTTTTTCTTCCTACAAAGTGTCTCAAACATTTGTTTCGGTTAAAAAACACTTGTTAAACTATAAAACCGTATATTTTCTTTGTTTCTAAAAATATCAAGGACATTCAAAAAGTAAAATGTTCACAAAATATAAGACTACAATACGATTTTGATGTATACTCATATTTGTACCTCGTCCTCTATACAGGGTCTCTCAAACTTAACATAAGAAAAACCTTTCTTTTCTTCCACCCGGTATAAGTACAAAAAAGAAGTTTGAGTAAACCTTTGCACAATCGTGTAAATGTATGTATGTATCGGTTTTAGAACGTCTTTCGACGTTGTCCGATGCCTAACTTCCACGTCCTTCTATCATCCCATTGGCCATCTCTAAGATCCCTTGTACTCATTGCTTTGGTTACCCCTTCTTTCCATGTCTTTTTGGGTCTTCCTCGTTTTTTGCGGTATGGTGGTACCCACTCCAAGATCTTTTTGGGCAATCTTGTGTCTTCCATTCTTTGAACATGACCATACCAAATCAACTGTTTCCTCTCAATGTCTGTGTTAAGTAACCATCTATTCCAATTCGTCGTCTTACTTCCTCATTTCGAATTCTTTCCCTACGGAATATACCTAACGATCTTCTAAACACATCCATTTCTACAGCTTCTAATTTTTTCCTGCTGTTCTCGGTTATTCTCTAAGTCTCTGCTCCGTAAAGTAGGCTGCTTTTAATAAGTGTTTCATAGATGTTGTATTTTCGCTGTATTCCTATTTCGGAGCTCCAAAGTATTCCATTTAGGCATCCAATTGTTCTTCTAGCTTGTGTTACCCAACAACCGTGTAAATACTAAAGAAAAATCTAAAACAATAAAAAAAATTAGCGGAATTCTGTAATCTGTTCACGATAAAATCACGAGTACACAGTCGTAGTAGAGACGATGGCAAAAAAAGCCAGCAAAAGCGGGGAGAGACTGGCACTAAATAGCAAAAAACAGAGAGAAGTGGAGAACTCATGGGGATGCCTTTGTTCAGGAATGGATGCAAACAGACTGAAGAAGAAGAAGAAGACTAGGGGAGAGTTGGACAAAATCGGGTAGGTTGATAAAACCGGGTACCCCTTAATTCTTTTAA
The DNA here is from genome assembly GCF_917563875.1 of Diabrotica virgifera virgifera. Classification (NCBI taxonomy): domain Eukaryota; kingdom Metazoa; phylum Arthropoda; class Insecta; order Coleoptera; family Chrysomelidae; genus Diabrotica; species Diabrotica virgifera. The sequence continues at coordinate 40,408,516 of NC_065448.1, forward strand.
TTGTCTGCTGCTATCTATTAGACAATGTTAAACTTAGTGTCCCTTTACCACCAATAGTCGTGTGTATTCATTTTTACTTCATTTGAGTAATATGTGCTGGAGCAATAAGACCTCACCTGTTTTTTGATGCAGAAAACTCGATTTTTAAGGTAAGTTTATAGCTGTTTTCTCCTCTAATGAATAACTAATGGCCATTTCAAAATTTAATACATGTAACCTAGTATATTACTTTTAATTTGGCCAAAAATTTTGAATATTATTTCATAACTTAAAAAATTAAATAACAATTAATGTCTTGTTTACGAGTTTGACAAGACCGGGTAGTCCGAAAATCGACAAAACCGGGTACCCGATTTTATCAGACCTGTTATTACTTCTAGTTTTTGCAGTGGTTTTTTGCTTTTAGTTAATTACAACATGTGGCTTCTTCTGTTGAAAAAGCTAGTAAGAAAGCTAGTAGGAATAATTAAAAAAACATCTCCAGTCGTAAAAAAATTAAAACTAAATGAACTGGACAAAAAAGAAAAAACGTGTAAAAAGGGCTGCATCAAAAACAAAATTTTGGAGAGTTTGGAGGAAGAAGATAATAATGACTATGCGTGTCTATATTACAATTAACTATTTTCAAATTATAATGCGAAGGAAGGCTGGATAAAATGTGTGTCTTGCACCAAATGGGCAATTATGCCGCCTGTAGTGCCTATGATGATGTAGATGAAGTTTTTATTTGTGACTTCTGTTCATAGATTTTCGATTTTTGTTCACAAACTTTTAATAAATATTTTATTTTCTGCCCATTTGTCTTTTTACATGGTAATTAAGTTACTACCCGGTTTTATCATACCGGTTGGACAAAACCGGGAATTTTGCAATATTTTCATAAAAATTAAAAAAATTAAAAATCTAAGACTATTTTTAAAAATTGACATTGGCATATCAAACTTAAGTCATTTGAGAATATTTCAATCTGCAGCAAACATTTGCTACTCTCACATAGCAAAAGATACAGACGGTTTTTGGAGTGGTACCCGGTTTTGTCCAACTCTCCCCTATTTAAGCTGCGTTTGAATATGCGCCACGCATAAAATTTTTATTTGAACTTGGCTCACCATCCGAAAAAGGTTACCAACCCCTGATATACATTAATGGTGGGCAGGCCCGCTGAGAGGGGGGTACAGCCGGTACATTTTACCGGGCCCCGGCGATGTAAGGGGCCAGGCATCGACCAAACCCAAGACGTAATTTTTCTCGTTTATTTTTGCTCCTCACTGTATGTGCATAATGAATGCGTTTAGTTAAGCTATATTTATTTAATATGATCTTTAACTCTATTTTGAAATATAGGGCATAGTATTGAGGCAACTGATAATTTTGAGCCCGACGCATTATTCCGCTGTGAAATATTTAATATTATCATAGATTGTATAATAAGCAACTTAACTAGAAGATTTAATGCGGCAATTGAAATTCATTCCCTATTTAACATTTATGGACATTCTGAGATAAAGATAACGCCAATATTAAGAAAAAAAATTGATATATTGCGTGAGTTTTATAAAGAAGACGATAGAGCGATATACAAGCAGAATATTTGTGAATCTCTCCTTTCTCAAATAGATTTACTTAATAAAACTAAACATCCCAAATTGGAATCATTACTTCCTAACGTCGTTATAGCGTCAAAAATATTTTGCATATTACCGGTGGTAGTCGCAAAAGGGAAATGATCCTTTAGTTTTCTTTCTCGCATAAGAAATGCTATGAGATCTACAATTAAACAGAATCGATTATCTGGTCAAGCAACTTTGTGCATTGATAATGATTTATTAAATCATGCGATTTCTCGAAAATTATAGACATCTTTGCCAATCAAAAAACTCAAAAAATGCCGATATTGCAAATATTTTCACTATTATAAAAATATGTATAATCAAAATTTAATAAAAGTTATATTTGAAATGTCTCTTATTATTTATTATTAATAATTTTATTTCTATAAATATTTAAAAAAAATCCCTCTTCACTTTTTGCCGGGGGCCCAATCATCCCTCTCGGCGGCCCTGATTGTGGGGTGACTAGTCAAAACGATAAGCTGGGCATAGCTAGCCGGAGATGAATATACGAGGTGCAAGAAAAGTAATACAAACAAAAATTAAAAATGTTAGATAATTTCTAACAGCGGTACTGACCACGGGTTAAATAATGCCCTACCTTTTTGTTACTCCCTTTATAAGTAAAGAGGACAATTCATTACAAACAGTAAATATCTTACCCCTATTCCGTCGTCTACCAATCTTCTTGCTGCTTTTGCTATTTCTACGCAATAATCACAATTATCTTTAGCTTCTTCAGTAGTACCAAATGAAATCAGTCCTGAAATAAACCAATTTCCTCTTATTTTTTAATATACAGAGTGAGTTTTATGTATGGAAACACTCAATTATCTCGGAAACGGCTTACACGATTTTTATAGTTTTTTTGGGTAAGGGTTTTCTGAGGCGGCCGATATTATAGTCGCAATTACATTGTTGTCAGATTTTCAGTTTTTCTGGAAATCTAATGAACTTTCTTATTTCAAATAGAATACCCTATATATTTTTGCGTTTTGAAGTCCTAAAGAAATACTGATTATTCCTTATGTTATATTCCCTATGCCTAAATGCCATAATTTCACAGTTATTGTTACATTTATTTAAAAAAAAAATTTAAACAAATTATAAAAATCAATTTTTTCTGCACGGGTAAATATTAATTTAGATTCTTTGGATCATTGGAAGCAAAAATGATTTTTTGTAATTGTTCTATAAAATTAATCGTTTCCGAGTTATAAACGAATTAAAACGGAAAAATATCGAATAATAACAATTTTTAAGGTTCAAAAACACAAATAAAAAATATAATTTTAGAAATTACGAAGTACATTTTAATTACCTAAATTAATGTACCTAAATTTAAACTCAACCCTTTTTCTAGGAGCTTGCCATAAGAGTTTTTGGCACGTTTTATTCTAAAATATCGCTTTTTAATTTGTTAATAAAGCGCATATGAGAAGACCGGCGATCAACTAAAAAACATATTTTAGTATAAAACAAGTTCAAATTACTTATCGGTATTTGATAAAGTAAGGCTTGAACTTGAATTTGGGTACTACGCAGTTTCAAAACTGATAATTTTTATTTGTGTTTTTGAAACTTGAAAATCGTCAGTATTCGATTTTTTTCAGATTTAAATTGTTTATAACTCGGAAATGATTAATTTTATAGACAAGTTACAAAAGATCTTTTTTGTTTCCAATGATCCAAATAACCTAAATTATTATTTACTTAATATAATTATATTATAAATAATATTATTATTTTTATAACAATGTAGTGTTTATTAGTAGCAATAAGTGAATCAGCCCCGTGCACGGAGGGGCTACCCCCACCACCATAACTTTAACAGGTTGACTGCCAAACACACCTATCCGCTGAGAGCGTTAACTATGATTATAAGTCACGTGGAACACTCTGACTTTGCGAGGGACAATCTTATATACTTGTGTTTTTAAACCTTGAAAATCGTAATTTTTCAATTTTTTTCAGTTTTAAATTGTTTATAACTCGGAAATGATTAACTTTAGAGCAAAAATGCAAAAGATCTTTTTTGTTCCCAATGATCCAAAGAATCTAAAATAATGTCTACCCGGGCCGAAAAAATTTATTTTTATAATTTGTTAAACCATTTTTTTTTATAAATGTAGCAATAATTCCGAAATTATGGCAATTAGGTATAGGGAATATAACATGAAAAATAATCATTATTTCTTATGGACTTCAAAACTCAAAAAAAAAGTATAGAGTGTTCTATTTAAAATTAGAAAGTTCATTAGATTTACAGAAAAACGGAAGATTTGACAACAGTGTAATTACCACTATAATATCGGCCACATTAGAACACCCCTACCCGCCAATATTTATAAAAATCGTTCAAGCGGTTTCCCAGAAATTACCATGTTGCCATACTTTCTCTCTACCCTGTATATCTTAATATGTGTGCACCCTGAATACTTTAAACTAGGTGCCGCCACTGTTACATGTATATTGCGATGTTTTATAATTACAAAAGTTACCTACCAAATACTAATAATAAAATCAAAACCGTAGCATGCATTTTAATACTTTCAACATAAAAACTCTAACTCAAAAAGGACTTACCTAGCAAACTGTAAAGAAAGATTAATATAGTTTCGAAAACAATGAGTGATTAAATGTTAGCGAGATGGCTTAATCATATTTTTTAATTTATAAAATTTTATAGGATCGTAAATTGTTGGTTAGTGCGTACAGGATGGTGCAACCATGTGGTCCGATAGTATGTAGAGAGCTATTCATTATTTTTTGACCCCCTGTAAACTGCTTTATATACAGAACTAGAAAAAAATGTAAAATACAAAAGTTACATGGTGTTTAATGTAGTTTTCGAAAATGATAGTAGAAAAACAAAGAAGGTGCAAACAAAATGACCGCAGATGTTTGTAACTTTGTTAATTTAAATGGAACAGCCTGTATATGGTTACACAATTGAATAGAACGTTCTGTAACGAACATTTCCATATTGAATTTCATGGGCCTATCTGGAAAAATAAGCTAGATATGCTTTTTCTCATGAGGATTTTTCAGTGCGTCACAGTTTTTCGATTTCTTTCTAACGCATTAAATTGTATGTGACAGAAAAAAACGCACGTCGGTGATTACATTTCGTCGGTGACATTTATAACATTTATTCTAGTTGTCAATAGATGGAGCTATAATCGAAAATAAAATAATTTGCGAATTATATAATATATCTACGAATATAATCTGAACAATTTATAAGACTATACAAATCAAAGAAAATACCATTTTATAAATGCAATAAACACAATTGATTTGATTTTATGCCAAATTGCAAATAAAATGTGACAACTGTCAGATTTAACTAAAATGTCATGTCACTAATATATTATCAAGGACTTACCTTTTTTTCTATCATTTGTGACGCACTGAAAAATGCTCATGAAAAGAAGCATACTAGATATTTTTGAATAAATCTCCGTCATGGTGTTAGGCTATGACAATGATAGGAATATCACGACAATAACAAAATGGTAGGGGAGCAAAGTATGCTAAATGTGCAGTCACTCGAGCGCTTTGGGGGCCTATTGGGTTGTGAAGAGTAGGTCCTAAAACCAAAAAAAAGGTTAAGTAAAATTTTCCATTTTAGTCGGGACTTGCCATTTTTTAATTTTCCATTTCCAACAATCGTTTTTTCCGATTATAGCGCCATCCATCCATAATTCGAAAAAATGTTTCGAATAAAAGTTGCTTATTTTTACGTAAAGAAACCAAATCTTCAATAAAAATTTGCGGTTCCTATTTAAGATTTTAAAGTAACCCCCCACCCCATCTCCTTGGGAGCTCGAGTTTGGTACCATTCGATAGATTTTTCAAAAATATTGAATAAGAAGTGTATTTTGCAATTTTTTGATCTGATGTTTATTTTGCGAAATAGCGCGGGATTTGTATTTAAAATTTTAAATTTACCCCCCACCCGTCTCCGCGGGTGTCATGTTTGGTATCATTCGATAGATTTTTGAAAAATATTGAAAACGTTGTTTTTAGTTTTTCGATCTGACGTTCATTTCGAGAAATATTCGCTTTTTTGTGAAACTTTTTGACTCGCCCATTTCCTTACGCCCGGCCCCTCTCAAATCGTCAGATTTTTTAAATATACACTCTTTTGTATGTACTTAACTGACCTCTACTCTGGGCTAATTAGCAAAATGCATGGAAAAGTTATTTACCAGCAATTTTATTGCTAGAATCGAATTATAAGATCCTATATATTAATAATATAGATATGCAAAGTCCGCAGATAGTGTGCTACTTTTTTTATAAACAAAATGGCGCCGACAAATCGTGTTTTTTTCAATTATTGCTCTATAACTCCGAAGATTTTAACTTTATAACAAAAACACCCAAATAAAAATTCACCGCAATTAAATTCTGCATAGAGGTATGTTTTTCCCGATTTGCTCCGAAGAAAATTTTCCTCGGAAAATGCGGGTTTTCCCAACAAAATCTCTAATTTTCAAATAAAGTTTTAGGTAAGTAATTATTTATCAATAATTAAATAACTTAGTGACATAAAAGCTTTCTTGGTATAGATTGTAATTCCAGAAGCCGGTGAAAATTAAACGAATATTTTAGCAACAGTTCAATTGTTAATTAACAATTTACGATGGCGAAAATAACCAAAATAATCATGATACATTGATCAAACTTAAACGAGTATAAATATGAGATGCTTATTTAATATTTTATTGACAAAATATAAATTTTTCGTTTTTTTGCATAATCTATAAATTTTGAAAAAAAAATAGTTATAATACTTTGGTCTAATTAGCAAAGTACAAGGAAAGGTTATTTACCAGCAATTTTATCGCTGGAATCGAATACTATGATCCTATTTAATAATATAGGTGTGCCAAGTCCGCAGATAGTGTGCTACTTTTTTTTATTAACAAAATGGCGCCCCCAAATCGTGTTTTTTTTTTTAATTATTGCTCTATAACTCCGAAGATTTTAACTTTACACCAAAAACACTCAAATAAATATTCACTGCAATTTAATTCTACATAGAGGCTTGTTTTTTCCGATTTGCTCATACGAAAATTTTCCTGGGAAAATGTGAGTTTTCCCAAAAAAATCTCGAATTTTCAAATTAATTTTTTGGGCAAGTAATTATTTATCAATAATTAAATAACTTGGTGAAATAAAAGCTTTCTTGGTATAGATTATAATTGCAGAAGCCGATGAAAAGTAAACACATATTTTAGCAACAATTCAATTGTTAATTAACAATTTACAGTCGCAATAACAACTAAAATAATCATGAGACATTGATCAAACTAAGAAAGATTATAAAGATGAGATGCCTATTTAATATTTTGTCGACAAAATATAATTTTTTTTTTGCATAATCTTTCAATGTTAAAAAAAAATAGTAATAAACATATTAACATTTCTCAGAAATTCCTTATTTTATTTTAATTTTAAAAAATACTTAAAATGCGTATTTCAAAGGTCATGAAAATGAATGCTTAAAAGTTTTTTCCAACCATTTGCAAAAAAGTTATGAAACAGCAAAATAAATATATGATTGCTCCGTTGTTTATAATTTGTTTTAATTGTTTCAAAGCTTAAAAGTGAGTCTGTGGTACAATCTAATTACTCACAAAGAATATCAAATATTAGTTCAATGGTTATATTTTAATCAAAGTTTAAAAATATTTTTTTTTGTAATTTTTAGCGCGAAAGTAGGCTTGATACAGAGCCGGAGCTAAAATGTTTACTCGAAGCGACTGACACGCAGCATACATAATAATATAATTTTATTTATCGCCAACCGTCACTAAAGTCATTCATTATTGTACTCATTTGCGGCAGTAAAGTAACACTTTATTGTACTGAAAGAATAATTTTACTTTACCTGCCGCGATTAATCAAATTAACCCAGATTGAATGTAAGTGGTCGATGGCAGTAATCGAATGGCGATAATTTGAGTGAACTTAAAATTTATTTACTTTAATTATTATCAATTAAATTTATGCCAAAAAGTGAAATTCTGTAGTATTTTGTAAATATATTCATATAAAATAAATTAAAACTTTACCGATTTAGTAATTATTCAATATTAATAACTACTATCGATTAAAAATCGAAAGCGGCCATCTTGCAAAAGTTATCTGTCATCACTGTCATGAAATTATTATTACGTCTAAAATTTTAAAAGTTCTTAAATTGTAAATTGCAAGTAAGTGTTAAAACCAATATCAAATTATTGTAGAAAGTGAAATTGTAGATAAAATATATTTTGGCATTATCCTAGCTGTCAGGCTTTCAGTACTTCATTTTCCAGTTTTTCATTCAGGGATTATTAAAATTGAAGATGATTAATTTTATGAAATAATGAAGATAATCAAATTTAAAAAATGTGTAGTGTTATAATGAGATTTTAAAGAAGTTAAATAAACGACAGATTTTTATTCAATTTATTTTATAAATTTTATTTTTGTTTTTAAATAATTACAGAGTCCAAACTCTTACGTAGACAACTTTAAGGTGCGAATCATCAGAATACAAATTCCAAGTTGATTTCCAATCAAATTATGTTGGCGATAAAATTTTGTATGCACCACGTCAGTAAAGACTATTTATCGAACTCGTCTGTTACTCGCCTCGCTCGCTACGCTCGCTCTTCTCGTAATATCAAGACTCGTTCGATAAAAAGTCACTTTACTGACTTGGTACATAAATAACTATTATTAACTCTACGTCGCGCGGCGGTCGTCGCTTCGAGTGAACATTTTAGCTACAGTAGCTAAAATAGCTACTGTATTGTATTAGTCTACTTTCGCGCGTGTAAATTACAAAAAAATATATTTATAATCTTTAATTAAAATATAACCATTAAACTAATAGTCGATATTTTTTGTAAATAATTAGCTTGTACTTTAAACTCACTTTTACGCTTTGAAAGAATTAAAAAAAATTATAAACAACGTAGTCATCGTATGTTTACTTTGCTGTTTCATAATTTTTTGCAAATGGTTGCAAAAAAGTTTTTTTTAATAGCTTTAGGATAAGACCATGCGGCCAGAAACAAAGTAAGTAGTACATAATAGAAACATAATACAAACAAAACAATTATACATAATATAAACAAAACATAAATAAACATAACATATCTTATCTAAAGTAGCTAAACAGTAATCTAAGTGTATAGTATTTTTACTACAAAAACGTTATTACGTAGGTCAAAATTTTTGACGTAAGAGAACTGTCAAAACATTAGAATGTGACTTTTCATTATTGCCGTGTTTATAATAAACATAGCAATAATGAAAAGTCACATTCTAATGTTTTGACAGTTCTCTTACGTCAAAAATTTTGACCTACGTAATAACGTTTTTGTAGTAAAAATACTATATCATAATTATTTTGGTTATTATTGCGACCGTAAATTATTAATTAACAATTGAATTGTTGCTAAAATATTCGTTCAATTTTCACCAGCTTCTGGAACTATAATCTAAACCAAGAAGGCTTTTAAGTCACCAAATTATTTAATTATTGGTAGGTAATTACTTATCTAAAACTTTATTTAAAAATTAAAGATTTTGTTGGGAAAACCCGCATTTTCCGAGGAAAATTTTCGTCGGAGCAGATCGGGAAAAACATATCTCTATGCAGAATTTACTTGCGGTGAATTTTTATTTGAGTGTTTTTGTTACAAAGTTAAAATCTTCGGAGTTATAGAGCAATAATTGAAAAATACACGATTTTCGGGCGCCATTTTGTTTATAAAAAAAAGTAGCACACTATCTGCGGACTTTGCATACCTATATTGTTAATAAATCATAAGCTTCGATTCCAGCAATAAAATTGCTGGTAAATAACTTTTCCCAAAAATGGCCTATTCTCCGATATCATCAGCCCAGACTACTCATCTTAATCTGACAATTGCGAGTATTTTTAAGGATAGATTTTTTTCGGGCCCCCCTTAACGAACTCCCCTGTGTTAAGAGCCAATATATGGTAGAGATACATCTGCAGGGTACCAAGTTTCTCCTCATAAGATAATCAGACGCGCTCGAGTAACTGCAAAAATCCCCGCTTGGGCTCCTCTACCACAATGTTATTTTTTGACAATTTATAATGGTATGGGAGCCCGAGCAGGGTTTTTAGTTACTCGATGCATTTTTGCATTACTATTATTCTATATTCTATATTATATTATTATTTAGTTACTCGATTGCAGTTACTCAGATATCAGATTATCATATGGGGAAAAACCTTGTATCCTGTAAATGTACCCCTACCATATTTTGGATCTTAATACAAGGGAGTTCGTTAAGGGGGGCCCGAAAAAAAATATATCCTTAGAAAAACTCGAAATCGTCAGATTGAGATAAGTTAAGTACCTACATGCAGAAAATTGAATATTTCAAAAATCTGACGATTTGAGCGTGGCGTAAGAAAATGGGCGAATCACAAACTTTCACAAGAAAAAAGCGAATATTTGATGAAATAAACGTCATATCAAAAAACTAAAAAATAAGTTTTCAATATTTTTCAAAAATCTAAATTAAATTTAAAATTTTAAATAGGAACACAGCGATATTTCGCGAAATGAACATCAAATCGAAAAACTGCAAAATAGGGACATATACATATTTAACATCTTTGAAAAATTTGGGGGACTTGGGGTGGGGGGTTACTTAAAATCTTAAATAGGAGCCCCCTTTTTTTATTGCAGATTTGGGTTCCTTATGTAAAAATAAAAACTTTTATTCGATACATTTTTTCCAATAATTATGGATAGATGGCGCTATAATCGGAAAAAACGATTGTTGGAAATGGAGAATTAAATTAAAAATGAAAAGTCACCACTTAAATGGAAAACTTTACTTAACTTTTTTTAGTTTTGGGAGCTAATTTTCACAACCCAATAGGTCCCCATAACGCTCGAGTAACTGCAAATTTAGCATACTTTCCTCCCCTACTATAATATTTAATTAGAATGATAATAATAATACTAATTTTGTAACTAAAGCAGTTTACAGGGGGGTCAAAATATAGTGAATAACCGTGTACAGTGTACATATTAAGATAAAAATCAACTATTACCTCCGATTTCAGTGGACCACCATCGATTTTCTTGAAAATTGGTGAGTAGTTAGAGCATACCTCAAGAAACAAAAGTGACATGGTGCTAAATTGTGCTTTTACCCTGTGGCTGGATGCCATCCCTTCCGGGACTGAAAATTATTTTGTTAAAAATAAACCCATAAAGCGATAGAGGGACAAATTCTAAGCAAAATTATTAGATCAAGTTAGCAAAATAGATGAATACTTTTTGAGTTATTAAAGATCAAAGATTTTAATTTTTCGTGAAAAAATGCATGTTTTAAAGCGGTTTTTCATAAATAACTCAAATACAAGTTTTTACAAAAAAGTTATTATTAACAAACTTGAACCTAATGAAAAATTTAATAAATTTCTTTCTTTAATAGTTTTAATATTAATATAAAGTGAATTATTAGTAATTAAATGCATGTACATATTTGACGCGTTTATTTAAAAAACACTTATCCAAAAATAAAAAGTGAGAAATCAAGAAAAACTGCCTAGCTTCAATTCATTTCAAATCTTACTTTTACCAAGGTATTCATTGCAAGGAATGTGCGTATAAAAATAAATGTACAAGTTAGTTTCATATTTTTATTGATATAGGCCTGGATCCCGCGTACCAAAAAAAGTTGATTAATAGCTGAAAAATTTGTTAATAGCTTAACGGTGTCTAGTCGGACAAACTTTGCTGTACGGGCTGGAACAGGGGAAGTTTTAATTGTGGAACATTTGTGGGTTTATTTTGTCGGACAGAACATCCAATTGATTTGTTACCTTGTCATTAAACTCTCATGCAAAAATCAGACTGCCATTACTAACCAACAAGATTCCTGTCATTTGACATGTTCTTCGTGTTCCACTCATTAAAATGCCCAGTTGGTGATAAACACCAAACTGATTTTTGCATGAGAGTTTAATGAAATGGTAACAAATCAATTGGAAGTTCTGTCCGACAAAATACATGGAACGTTTTCGTAGTCTGACGTTCCACATATTTAACCTGTTCCACAATTAAAACTTCCCCTGTTCCAGTGTTCCCATACATCAAAGTTTGTCCGACTAGACACCGTTAAGATGTTAACAAATTTTCAGCTTGCTAATAATCAACTTTTTTTTGGTACGCGGGATCCAGCTCTAATATTTTAAGTAAAAATAGGTACAAACTTAGGAAAATATATTGGAAAATATAGAGGTAATATGTTGAACAATTTCCGCTATTCTGAACTATATCGCATGCAAAAGAAACAAAGATCCCCTCGTACTATCAGTACCGCAGTGGCGTGCTGGCCATATAAATGAATCGGTGCAATCACCGAGAGGCTGCGGCCTCTTGAGGCCGGTAAAATAAGATTTTTTCCCAAAAAATTTTAGATGTAAAACAAACATTTTTTTAAAATTTTTAATCGAATGATATTAAGAAAACATTTCAAAAACATTTTGTTTTTTGAATGTCACTGATATCTTTAGAAACAAGGAACATAGACGGTTTTATTCTTTAACATGTGTTTTAACTGAAACAAAAGTTTGAGACACCTGTAGGAAGGAAAACGTACAAAGGTGGGTATACATCGAAGTTATGTTGTAGTCCCATATTTTGTGAACATTTTATTTTTTTAGTTTCTCTGATATCTTTAATAACAAAGAAACTAGAAGGTTTTACTCTTTAATATGTGTTTTAACTGATGACATGCGATACGTGAGGAGATTATGTCGTATCATACACTAAGATGAAATTATTCTCAATATATAGTACGAAAGGAACAAAGTGCGTAGACACCAAATCCGTACTCACTCTCAAGGAAACTCCACCCCAAAATATCACAGAGCCTCTATTAAACAATCTCGTCTCTCTTATGTTGCGCTGTGCTTACCGCTCACTTTGTCGACAAATATATCTTAATATTTCGACCAGAATTGTTAACGTTATATGCCTCTCTGTTTTTAAAGGTTTGTTAGCTGTTATTTTTTATTGTTAATTTAGTTTTGTTTCAGATAAAACATGTCATGTTAAAGAATTAAACCGTCCATTTTCTATGTTTCTAAAGATATCAGGCATTCAAAAAACAAAATGTTCACAAAACATAAGACTATAATACGATTTAGATGTATATCAACACTTATACCTTGTCCTCCCTACAGGGTGTCTCAAACTTAACATCGGAAAAACATATCTTTTCTTCTACCCGGTATAAGTTACAAAAAAAAGAAGTTTGAGTAAAGCTTTGCAAAACTGTGTAAATACTAAAGAAAAATCTAAAATAATAAAAAAAATTAGCGGAATCCGTTAATCTGTTCACGAAAAAGTCAACTATGAAAATGAGCATACTTTTAGGTAATGCAAAACTTTTGAAGCGATGTATATTTTATTATGTGATATGTGATGATAGGTGATAATATTTATTATTTGTAAAATTTCTTATTGCTAAATAAAAAATATAGCAAATTTAAAAAAAATTTCATTGAATTCAAATTCTTATGTTTGATTTAAAAATAATTTATATTTTTGTATTTTTGTTTTATAAATAACGAATAAAAAATCCTGATAATAGAAGGTAAGATGAGGATGGGAGGCCGCTTTTCTATAAAATCACCGAGCTGCTCGAAAAGTTCCAGCACGCCGTACTGTCAAAGAAAGCACACAACTGATAAATTTACGGATAAGATCATTCAAGCTTAACGATAACCGTTGACTAAGATGGGACAAGTGTTGCTTTTACAACAAACAACATGGACATCTGTTGTTTTTCTAAAACTATCCCAATTTTCTATGTAGTGTACTCTAGATATCTGAGATTTTTACACAACTGAATGTGTGAGATAGATAAAGAAACTACTATTATATACGAGAACAATGTATAAACTCGAATTGGCAAAAATGGACATGAGGATATGTGTTCCAACTATATCCATATTATAGTAGACAAAATTTCCACTAAACTTATTTTTATCAAAAATCAAACACGTTTATCAAATATCAGATGTTAAAAAAAATCAAAAGCCAATAAACACATAGGTGCAAAAATGTTACATTGCATATGCATTCAGTTACATCACCATATTGATTCACGATAGAGATTCATATTGATAATAATTATCAATTATAATCACGTATTATATTGTTGATTTATCCTGTAAAACTTGATAAACAATATGCGCTATCGCTATATTGAATTTAAGCGTTATACGTTTGTTTTAAAATTTGACACGTAGGGTTGAATAATTGTTATTTGTTATTAAAAATTTGTAATGAAATTTATTATATTATTTTTTTAATTTCAAAAATATTTTATCAGGGAGGTAGAAAATGTTAAGCAGAGGTAAAACAGACTGGACTGCAAGTAAGGGTAAGAACAGAACAAGTGGGTCTCGGTGGAGGTGGAGGTGGAGGTCGCGGTCGATGTCGATATCCATATAAAACAAACACATTGTACTGAATGGAAGAGAACAGAGTAGGTAAGTCGTGGTGAAGGTTTAGCGCGATGCCATCCAGGAGGTTTACATCGATGCTTTTGAAAATAAAATAAGTTTGTTTTACATGGATGTCTACTGCGCGGCCTACAACAGTGGCGTAGCCAGAGAAGGGGCCCAAGGGGGCCGCCCCCCCCCCGAAATTTATAAAATTTTAAACATTGTAGAAATCATAAAAAACTAAGTTTTACGGGTATTGACTTACGGTTTAGTTGTATTAAATCTTGTACGTAAAACAATGTGCTTCACACATCTTATTTAACAGTGTACACGTATTATTGCATTCATAAATAAAGAGTTGCAGTTATTATAAAGTAACAGTGTGTCGGTACTGGGCAAGCGGTCTAACTGTGTATAATTTTACATGCATCTGATCTGCGACGGAGCTGACGTCACATACTGTTTAAAATTTCTGACGTGAAGTTGGCGTTGACAGGTGTTTTTGTGGTTAATAAATAATAAATATTTTATTTGGTGACATATTTTAATGTAAAATACATTGTAAAATAGGTAACATTATCTATTAAGGAAATATTAAGTCAATAATTTAATGCATTCCTGTTGGTAAATCAAGAAATTATTCCGGAAACCAAGAGTCGGCCATTCTTATGTCAAGTTATTAGCTACTTTTTATCAGCTACTTTGGACGCCAGAATTTTGCTTATAGGTTCTATCCTGGGTGTTTTTATATCAATGGTACTGGGTATATTTTCTTCTCTAGAAGGTAAAGGTTGGCAACACTGTTCATGGGACTGACTGTCAGCAGCAGCAGCCACTAGGCTGCTAAGCTCTCACTTTTTTTCGCTCTCACGCCTTTCTGGTTTGTTTTGAGGTTAGGACGCACCGACTCGACTCGACAGTTGAAAACGTAATTATTCATAGGCCTACATGGTGAAGTGTTTTAGTGTTCAGTCTAATGCTTGCTGTGAACTGTGATGATAATTTATATTCATATTAAATAAATCAAATGGACGCATTTCTAAAAAAAACCGAGACTGAGTACGGACGGAGGAGTAAATATTACTCATTACCTCACTTTAAAGTTCAAAAGATTCCAGCTTTTTTTTAATTTTCCAGATCATTTTCAACACTTAAGACCTATTTAAGAAATTCAATAGGTGAAGAAAGGCTCACTTCCCTTGCACTCTTATCCATACATCGAGATTTGCAAGTGAAGACAGAAGAAATCATCTGCCAATACACAAGAACTCCAAGAAGGTTGCAGTTCTATTAGTAGGGCACATCTTCATATGTATTACCAATTCAGGATTGTATTGAAAGTAAACTTGCTAATTTTGTGCACGTAATAAATGTTATGAACGGATAAAAAATTGTATTGAGTTTTGAAACCTTTCTATGAACATTACTTGTAATATACCTTAGACAATTTGAAGCTATTGCGGCCGCCAATCATTGGACCGAACAAGAAAAGGCTGTTTCCTTGACTGCTGCTTTACGAGGTGATGCTGCAGATATATTAATGTCAATTCCTAAAGGTCAAGAAAAATGTTACCAAACCTTGTTCACTCGTCTAGAAAAACGCTATGGAGATTCCCATGTACAACAAGTATACAAAGCACAACTGCGAAGCAGAAGTCAAGGAGCAAGTGAGAATCTGCAAGAATTTGAAGCAGATGTGGCTCGTGTGGTGCGGTTGGCTTTTCCAGAGATGCCAGACGGCGTTTTAGAAGAAATTGCAGTAGATACCTTCGTCAATGGGTTGAAAGAGAGTGAACTACAGAAAGCTTTACGACTAGCAAGACCAAAAGTTTTAGCTGAAGCACTTGCTATTGCCTTGGAATACGAAGCAGCTATCCAAGCTTGGCAGAACATTAGTGCATGTAGTCCAGAAGCCAAGGCCTACTGGAGCCAATGGAATTGCCTAGTACTAAAAGATGATCTTCTGTACAGAACCATTGAGAGTGATGATGGTACAGAATCTAAGCTTCAGTTGATTGTGAAGTATTGCGTCAGTTGCATGACGGTACATCAGGTGGACACTTTGGCATTACGAAGACTCTGCAAAAGGTTCGAGAACGGTTCTATTAGGTGAACTGTAAAGATGATGTAAGAAGATGGTGCCGGAAATGTGAACTGTATGCATCTGGTAATGGTCCAGTTGGTAAAAACAAAGCACCCATGAGACAATACAATGTTGGTAGTCCTATGGAAAGAGTAGCAATCGACATTGCAGGTCCATTTCCAGAAACCGATTGTAACGATAATTTAATCGTTACGATATTGTGCATAAGGCAGAATTTATTCAGATAAGCAACTTAATAGTATGCAACTAACTATGCGTTGACGTGTAAGTGTCACCTAGATTGGTACTATGTACTTGTAGTATGTTGGTAACCTTTGGTGAATTCGGGATTTATAAGTTGGTTCGTCTGGCGATGACAGCTTCCGCTTGGCGTGATTGGATCGCAAGAGAAATGAAAAAAAAACATGGCGAAGTGACATTTTTATACATACCCAGTGTCCTGAATTCTCCGAGATTGAAACTAAAACCTTACTCTATTCATAAATTTCAACTTAAAATAAAAAGCTTCCTTACAACTTAAATTCTTGAATCTCCAAACTGAATAATACCTTCCGAAATAAAATAAAATGGTGTCAAGGCAATGGCCGCTGGAGGATCGACGTCTGCAACGAACGGAGGCGGAAGGTCAAGTGTCCGGCCACTCTGGCCACTATGCCAATCACGCCAAGCGGAAGCTGTCATCGCTAGACGAACCAACTTATAAATCCCGAATTCACCAAAGGTTACCAACATACTACAAGTACATAGTACCAATCTATGTGACACTCACTACACGTCAACGCATAGTTGGTTGCATACTATTAAGTTGCTTATCTGAATAAATTCTGCCTTATGCACAATATCGTAACGATTAAATTATCGTTACACGTAGCTGGAAATAAATACATCCTGGTAGCCATGGATTGTTTTACGAAATAAAGCGAGGCCTATGCATTACCAAATCAAGAAACTGCTACCGTTGCGGAGGTACTTGTTAAAGAATTCTTCAGCCGATTTGGTGTTCTCTTGGAGATCCACTCCGACCATGCGCGAAACTTTGAGTCAGCCCTTTTCCAAAACGTTTGTAAATTGATTGTTGTCAATAAGACTAGAACGACACCCCTGCATCCTCAATCAGATGGAATGGTCGAGAGGATGAACTGAACGATGGATAAACACTTGTCCAAAGTTGTATCTAAACATCAGCGAGATTGGGACCAGCACATTCATTTATTCCTGATGGCCTACCGCTCGGCCGTGAATGAAACTACAGGTCAGACACCAACCTGCCTGATGTTGGGTCGTGAAGTTCGTTTGCCCTGCGACCTAGAGTTTGGCTGCAGACCTTCCGAGGAACATGTTGCAGGCGAAGAATACGTCGACCGGCTGAAGTTAAAAATGAACAACATTCATGAACTTGCCCGACAACACATCCAGATAGCCAGTGACAGAATGAAAGATCAATACGATTCTCGATGCAAGAATGAAAGCTTCGAAGTAGATGATCTTGTCTGGCTTTATAATCCACAACGTCGTCGAGGCTTGTGTCCTAAACTGCAGAGACAATGGGAAGGTGCGTATGAAGTTAAGAAGAAAATAAATGACGTAATATACAGAATTATGAAGTTGCCAAACGGTAAACCAAAAGTTATTCACATAAATCGTCTTGCACCATATGCTGGCTCAAATGAAACAGAAGAAGCCCGAGTCCACCAATAGGAGATGACAGATGCCGCACAGCCAAATTTTAAGGAATTTATGTCAAATTACGCAGAGAGAAAAAGTGCTAAATTCGGCCTGAACAGAAGTTCAGCAAGATCTGTTTTGTGTTCCAGAAGACGTCTCTCTAGCCCACTGTGTTGCCCAAGACCTTGAGATGACTAAAGGAATCTCGTCCGTATTCAATAGAAAGTTCGGCCGCCTGGACGAGTTAAGAAATCAGCAGCCTAAAATTGGAAGAGTACTGCGATTGGAAGATGGTCCTCGATCTTTGCTGTATATGGTGACCAGAAAGTCTTATACGGACACGCCAAGCTACGAGAACATATGGCGTGCTCTAACTAATTTGAAGAAAATCGTGTGTAATTATGACATCAAAAAATTGGCTTTACCAAAAATAATCCATGCAGTAGAAAATCTGGATTGGACGATTGTGAGAAGCATGCTTGAAGTGGTCTTCAGAGAAACTGGCGTACGAATTACTGTGTGTTGCATGAACCCGAAGATGTCATACCCTTTAAAGACAGTAGACTGTTATTTTTTCTTGAAGGGTGTATGCAGAGCTGGAGACTCCTGTAGATTCCGGCATACTGGGCCTTCATCTAGAGTTGCTGATCGAGACGTTCAGATCTTAAGAGGGGACCAGTGTAACGAAAGAGAACTTTTGACCGACCCTCGTATAACAGTAACCATCTCCACACAGACAGAACAATATCGATGTTTCGTGATAAGACGCGATGCAGCGGCGAGGAGGACGTGCAACTAACCGAATCTCTTGGTCATAACTAGAGATGGACAGAACATTCCAAAATAACGGCTAGAGTATATATAACGACACGAATTTTGTAAATACAGTTAGTTTTAAGCTAGAGATTTGTAAAGAAAACTTGTATAAATAAATTAATAAAGTCGTATATAAATACGAACGCTCGTTTTTGTTACAATATTATAGTATATTATATTATTATTTTTATCTTTTATATCTATATTCTCTATTCAAAAGTTCTATGTTCTTTTTGTTCAAAATACACTTAGTTTTTTTAATAAATCAATAAGCAGACAACAGATATTACATAAAAACAACAAATTCTTACATTAGAAATAGCTTCGCATCCATGATGACGTTGAGAATGAACTAAAATATCTTTAATGTCCTTTGTAATCACTTTATTAAACTCCGTTTCATATCGACTGGTAATCTAATAAATATTTTATTGGAGGTTTTAATGGTTTTAATTTAACAGAATGGTATTAATCAACACTTTCATAGTATTTACTTTTATTTTCGATAGTTAAAACACACACAATTCAATACCCAGGCGACCAAGTGACGTCAATATCGTCGAAGAAACGTCAGTTTTTGGTTGAATATATACACGCGTTTGAACATTACGTCGTAGAAACATCTTTTGTAGGTGATTTTAAATACGTAAGATTAATGACGTTAAAATAGGTACGTTTAAAAACACGTTTTCATTTGATAGCCTCACAAAGTCTGACGTCACAAATTTGGGAGGAGCTTAAAGACTTCGGTAATGCTTATGACTCAAAACAATTTCCATAAGAAATTTTTCATTTATTGTTTACATGGTTTATGTGGTAAAATAAGACTTTTCATTTAGACATTTAGTTGAAGAAATGTGTTAATTAAGAGATTTTTGTTCGTTTTCCTCAAGTGAGTTAGTTCAATGCAATAGTTCTTCTTGAAGACTGTTTGAGATTATGTTATTTGTTTTGTTTGGTGTTTATTTTCTGTTAATGAACTAATTATGTGTTATCGAGTTTAATTAAATTATTTTGTTAATAAATAATTTATTAGTTTATATGTTGTTTCAATTTTGACACAGTAAGTATATATAAAAAGTGAAAATTCTATATTTGTTGCATTGAGGGTATTGTAATTCTATACATTTTAGATAGTCTTCCATTTGGTTTTACTTTCAGCCTATGGGCTAAATTTAAAACAGTTAAATGAAAAATTGCATTACCAACAATGCCCATACAAATAATTGTTATTTTTAAAACCATAAAATGAAAAATAATCTCAAAAACTACATAAAAACTACGTTATTGATATCACGTAGGTTAAAAGGTGATAAAAATGACGTCAATTGTGGTGGGACAAATTCACGTGACTTTCGACGTCGGAAAAACGTGATAATCTGACGTGGTTTGGTGATTATTATGACGTCTTTTCAACGTTTTGTAAACGTTATATGGTTGCCTGGGTACTATTTCTTCAAGAACTGTGTTAGACTCCAAAGTAAACAAAATTGTATGAAATTTTAAATAAGACGTTAGAAATGTCTACAAAATATGATAATATGACGTCACAAGTGTTTGCGAGCTTTTTAAATCGTTTGAAATTCTTTAAATACATAGAAGATTTTAAATTTGTACTTCTAAGTTATTATAAGGTTTTGAGGCGTACAATTTTGGAAATCTTATTATTAAACAAAACTGAATGTTATTATGTAAATCAAAAATGAATAACCATTTTCAATTTCGTTGCAACACAAAACTAGAGCCGCATCATATCATATTCTAGTTCAATGAGAGAGTACTGCAAGCACCTCTACCGGTTTCGAAACTTATTAGTCTCTGATCAGGAGCCACATATGCAGCTCTCTCTGACCCAACCAGGACAAACCTCGGCGTGCAGCTACGAAATGCAACGAACGAAATGACAGGGATGCCCTAGAGGCAACTGCTAGCAAAAGACTAAGTTTTCAATCTAATAGCACATAAAGCAACACCAAAAATGCTACTCTACATCCTACCAGATTGAAAACAATGGCAACCTTCTCTGGTAAAACCTCCGAGACTTCTACAATTTGCAAGCCATAACGAATGCTGAGACTAAAGAAGATGAGGGAATTTTACAATTTATAATTCACGTCCCATCTGCTCAGCGCGGTAAAGTTCCAACGATAATGGTTCCCTTCGTACTCCAATGTTTACTTTGATTGGAGTACGAAGGGAACCATTATCGTTGGAACTTTACCGCGCTGAGCAGATGGGACGTGAATTATAAATTGTAAAATTCCCTCATCTTCTTTAGTCTCAGCATCCGTTATGGCTTGCAAATTGTAGAAGCCTTGGAGGTGTAACCAGAGAAGGTTCCCATTGTTTTCAATCTGGTAGGATGTAGAGTAGCATTTTTGGTGTTGTTTTATCGTCGGTATACTGCGAAAACCAGGTAAATGCCGAAATACCGAAACCGAGAAAAAACGTTTTTAAAATTTAGTGTTTTATTTTGAATTAAGAGGACAACTTGTGTTTGATATTCGGTATTCTAGTGAAAGATTCATATATCAGAAATGATATTATATCACTAGTTTAAAAAAGTTAAGACACCTAGCTGATTAAACCTAAATTTAAGATGGAGATGCGGTCACTTACCTGTTTTTACCTGTAAATCTAAATTAATCAGTTACCCTTAAAATAACACAATTATAACAAATATAATAAACCAAATATAATATTTAGTAGTTTTGTGATCGGAATATGAGGATTTAACTAGTTAATAGCCATGTTTTTAAGGGATTAGTCGATAATTATAACATTTAACTGGTTTTCCGTGAACATTTTATTCAGAGTTGTTTGTAGTTATATGGATATTATTTACATAAATGATAGGCAGTTTTATAGAAAAATCAAATTTATTTTGAACGTGTTATAGATACAAGAAAATAGTATCACTATGCGTATTACTCGTCAGATTAGTCACTGAAAGCAGGATCTGACACGATGCCATTGGCATCGTAACATACGATACCACCTGTTATATTCCTACGGTATCACTCCCTTATCAAATAGCTGTAACAAATCTCTGTTTTTTGCTATGTTAGTTAACGAAGTTCTATTATAAAGATGCTTAAGTTTTTATCGACTAAGCATGCTTATGTTAGTTGATAACTCAGCTTGCTTTTTTCTTGTTGACTGCCGTGCAGTATCAATAAGGAAATGAAGCTTGGTGATGCGTCATAATTGAAATGGATTCTGTTTGTCTCTTCTTTCACGAATCTCATCTTTTTGTCTTTAACCACATTATTTTTTCGCCGTTTAGGTCTTTTGTTCGGTTTTTAATTAGAGTGTGTGACAATTTTTTTAAATCATAAAAGTCGTAGTACCTGTTTAAAATCTTTAGGTACACTTGTATGGTTCTATACATACTTTTTTATAACTGACCTTGACATTTTTAGTTTCCCTTGCATTTTGAAAAAACAGACAAGTAATCTGGCATACCATAGAGAGACCTGATTTCTAGCTGTTTAGATTCTGCTATGTATAGAGTCAACTTCCATACAAGAATGTCCCGACTCTAAAAATTTAATGTTACGATACTGTCCTCCGCAGGTATAAGAAAATACACTTCTTATTTCACTTGCTTACATATTCTGGGACACATTTTGATAAGTAGTTGAGTATAATGCTTTCTATTTCAGAACTTCCTCGTCTACCGTTAATTTCCGACCAGGCAAAACGGTAAGCTACATTTGGTAATGCGGCTTTATTTACATACAAATTGTAGACCCATAATTTTCGGGAAGAATATATGAATTGTCCAGTTAATCTGGAATCTGTAGTATAGCCTGTAGATCGACAGTGATTGAAACAAAATTCCGTTGTTGATTATATAGAGTTTTCCTTATCATTTCGTTTTTCGAGATTTCATACTTCTATTTTTTTTCTCATGTTTCTGTAACTGTTTTCTAAATCCAGTTTCTTAGTTGGATTAGCCATATCATAATATGATAGGGCTAATAAATATTATTTATTACAAACTAAACATTGATCTTATTTAGGACAAAAAAGCTTAAATTATAGTCGTTAGAAAATATTCTTCGGTATGTAATTTCGCTAACACCTTCCGGTTTGTTCAGCTGACAATCATTTATATAAAGTTGATATATTTTCCTTATACTCAAATTTTTGTCCAAATATCTACGCTTCGAACTTTGGCGAATATAATGTGGGACCATTGGTAGAAAAGACTCAATATGAGCCTTCACAATTTTTCGGTTTTCATTACTTGCTTTATTTGGCAGTATATGCTTGCCTCTTTTGCCCGTATCTGCATAACAACATAGAATATCAATTTTTCTTACATCTTGCATTAACGACGCTGATATACAAAGTGTCTTAACAAAAAAACTTCTCACATACCTGTACCTCTTGACCATTCAAAGAAACATAGTTGATACTATCGATTTTCCCAGTCGATATGAATGAGAAATTTTAATAAAATATACATGTAAAATGTATTAAAGACATTTATCACCTTTTTACTGAATATGGTGTACAGTAGTAGAAATATATTGTTGTCTGGCAAACTAATATATGTGCGCTTACTTGTTTTTACATGCAACAGAACTTTAATTTTGTGGAAGTAGGTATAGTCATGTCGCCAGGGGGGGTACAACGGCCTCCTTAATTCAGATGGACTTACCCAAGTTTTTTTTATATATTTTGACCCGTAAAATACGAATTTTTTGGGTAACAGTTGATCCGGATGTCGATAAGATTGTTATAGACAAAGAACTTGAGGAATTACATAACAGTGATTTCTCGCGAAACAAAACATCTTTTTGTATTTTTTGGGTCATTCTGACAAGTTTTTTCGTAGGATGCATAATTTTCGAGATAACCGCGGTTGAACTTTCAAAAAATCGAAAAATTTCAATTTTTGAACCCGAATAACTTTTGATTAAAAAATAAAGTAGCGATTCTGCTTACCGCATTTGAAAGTTTAAGTCAAATTATATCGGTTTTGATTATTTGCATTGCTAAAAATTTATTATTTTATTGGTAAACAAAGCTATAAACACCTAGTGCGTGAGTGATGTTTTCAATGATTTCTCATTTAAAATCGAACGAGTAGGTAGAGTAGCTACAAGTGCAAGCGAGGCAATTTCTACGTAGGATGCGTTAAAACGCATGTATAGGCGCGGGAAACACTATGTGTTTATAGCTTT
The DNA here is from genome assembly GCF_917563875.1 of Diabrotica virgifera virgifera. Taxonomy (NCBI): domain Eukaryota; kingdom Metazoa; phylum Arthropoda; class Insecta; order Coleoptera; family Chrysomelidae; genus Diabrotica; species Diabrotica virgifera. The sequence continues at coordinate 40,432,420 of NC_065448.1, forward strand.
ATTTAGCAATAAAAAAATTAATTTTTAGCAATGCAAATAATCAAAACCGATATAATTTGACTTAAACTTTCAAATGCGGTAAGCAGAATTGCTACTTTATTTTTTAATCAAAAGTTATTCGGGTTCAAAAATTGCAATTTTTCGATTTTTTGAAAGTTCAACCGCGGTTATCTCGAAAACTATGCATTCTACAAAAAAACTTGTAGGAATATTTTTTGCTTAGAATGACCCAAAAAATACAAAAAGATGTTTTGTTTTGCGAGAAATCGCTGTTATGTAATTCCTCAAGTTCTTTGTCTATAACAATCTTATCGACATCCGGATCAACTGTTACCCAAAAAATTCGTATTCTACGGGTCAAAATATATAAAAAAAACTTGGGTAAGTCCATCTGAATTAAGGAGGCCGTTGTACCCCCCTGGCGACAGGACTAGTAGCGATATATTGTTTTACTTGAAAATGAAAAGTTGGTTATGTGTAACTTATTTGTTTATCACACAAATTATCTGCTGAATGGTAAGTCGTATCATTTACTAGGTTTTACCTGTACGTAGAGCGCAAAAAGCTGAGAATTTTGATATACTTAACTCAATATTTTAAAATTTGTCATTTACCTGGTTTTCGCAGTATACCGACGTTATGTGCTATTAGATTGAAAACTTAGTCTATTATTACAGGACAAGATTGAAACTTTCTTGATACGAACCTTTTAGTTTTTGATTAGATATAAGAGACTGAAGAACGCGCTAAAATCCCGCTAATTGTATTTTAATTTGTAAAAAAAATTTCAAAATATTTCTACTTTTTCCGATTATAGTATGTTATTAAAATTACTTTATCAATTTTTCTCTTTTCTCGATTATTAGTTTTTATTGCATAGTACATAAATAATTGTAATCACAATACATACTTAGGGAAAAAATAATCATACTAATTAAATTAATGAATAACTCATTGTCAACTGTAACGTATTCATATGTCTGGTTGGCGGGAAAAAGCCTTCGACAAAATACAACACAGAAGGCCTGCAAACATATTAAGGTGATACAGTAGCGATCAACAGGTAGCCAAAACGCGTTCCAAGATTGCGGCTGTAATTTTGAATATTTTTTCGAGATATTTGGCACACGTATTCGTAATATAATAAAGAATGGCGGTACAGAGCCCAATTTGAAAAATATATTAATATGTGGAAATTACTCTGTAATTAAATACAATATTAAAAAACGAGCCTGTACCGCCATTAAGAAGAACAAAAAAATACACTTTCTTCAAATAAACTTTTTTATCCGATGCCTAGATTTTGTGTCATTTTGGAACTACTAATGAAATAAAAAATTTTAGTAGTTCCAAAATGACACAAAATCTAGGCATCGGATAAAAAAAATATTTGAAGAAAGTGTATTTTTTGTTCTTCTTAATGGCGGTACAGGCTCGTTTTTTTAATACTGTATTTAATTACAGAGTAACTTCCACATATTAATATATTTTTCAAATTGGGCTCTGTACCGCCATTCTTTATTATATTACGAATGCGTGTACCAAATATCTCGAGAAAATATTCAAAATTACAGCCGCAATCTTGGAACGCGTTTTCGCTACCTGTTGATCGCTACTGTTTCCTCTTAAGGAACACAGAAATAAATGATCAGAATGTGAGAATAATTAAAAATTTATACCGATATCAAAAACCCATAATTCGAGTAGACCAACAAAAATCTAAAGAGATTAAAATAAGAAGACGGGTACAGCAAGGATATGTACCATAGTACCATCATCCCCTCTACTTTTTAATATGTGCTCAGAAGAGATGTTTAAAAAGGCATTAGAAGACATTAATGAAGGTATATCAATTAACGGAACACTAGTGGATAATCTCAGATATGCAGACGATACAATACTCCTTGCGTACAGCAGGGAAGGGCTGCAAATGTTGGTTGATAGCACTATTCAGTACCTACACCGAGAGAAAAAAAATCTTGACATAAAGAAACTTTCTTAATATTTAAGAAAGATCGACTTGGCATATTGCCTAAGAAATATATCTTTGTATGTAAGATATAATTTTCTAAAATATTTCAAATAAATTCTACTATAGCCAAAGAAATATATCTTAAACATGATTGAACTATCACTTTCTGGCAAACTTCAAACCCATTTACCAGAAAGAAATTACACTTGATGTTAATTAATTTTATTAGTCATAAAAATATATTTTCTACACATTACAAAACTATTGTTTCTGAGCAATAATATTTCTTAGTAAGGAATATTATTATTTTACTATTAATAATTAATGTATTTAATGTTAAAAAATATATTTCGCAGAGATACACGTATATTTAGAGTTAAGTTAATATTTCTTGAAAATAAAGTGATATTACATACGGCGAAATAAATCATTGTGTTAAGGTAAAATCATTATTTATTAATAAAACAAGATATAAAACGTTATTATTACATACAAATATTTTCTCCACTCTTAAACCACTGGCTTCTACACAACAATAAAAGGACGGAGAGGCAAATCCAACTTCCTCAAAATTTCCTTCTTTTGTTAATAGAACTTTGTATATCAGCAATTCACTAAAACAAAATCGTTATGTAGAAAGAGTAAACTTACTTTAATAAAATTATTTTTATAAAGATATAGATATTTATTTTGACAAATTTAGGAAATACAAAAAAAAAACAAATACACGGCCCCACATAAGAACTATTAATACTAATAATAATCAATCATATTTAGTTCAAACATGGCATTATTTAACCTACACATCTTTGTTTATTTTTTTCTTTTTCTTAATGAAATATTAATTATTTATCTGTATAATATTAAGTCACGCAATACACATTGTTTAGCTGAAACAAGAGGGAAAATACAACCAATGTAAAACATTGAAGCAGACACAATAATATGTAATTTTCTTAATTTTTATAATCTAAAAGAGACAGCATACCTAATCATTAAGAAATTTTATTACGGGAAAGTATTATTAGTTTACATCTAAGTCATTTAATACATATGAACTAATTCACGGTTTTCGGCAATAACATTTCTTAACCATAAACATATATTTCTTTTAGACTAACTGATTTCTTTATCTCAAATAAATTAACAGAACACATCCTCAGCGTTGCACCCGCCATGTTTGATATATCGTTGTATTGTATATTTTTATAGAAGACGATACATTCAAGAAACCTATTATATGTAGTTGATACATAAGTATACACATTTTTAAAAAGGTACTTACATGTATGAAGTTCTACCATTTCTGGAAGGCCTTGCAGTTGGTTAATAACTCCTTTCTTAATATTGTTCTGAAGCTATATATTATATCATTCTGTCCCAGCTTTAAATTGTGGCATATTTCCCAGTTAGAATAATAAGCTCCTTTATTTCAGAGTCGTCCATCATTATACCTAAAAAGCATATATAAAGATACTATTATGTTTCTCTTTTAACCATTCGGATACGCAACAATATTATTATTACATCTTAAATTACTCAATACCTTCAAAATATCCGTTAATTTTTAAAGAACACTGATAAATCCGAAATCCATCTATATGAACATGAACATATCACGCCATCTTGACAAACACTGACGACTAAATCATAAATAGTTAATCTGCGCAATTCTTTTGTGGAAGAAAATCTCTTTGCAAGTAACATTTCGGCATTAATGACAAAGTTTTTATTTTATAACCACAGTTACTACAGAGGGTATTTCTGAAGAATTATTTCTTGTGGTTTAAAATATTTATTTGATTTCAAGAAAATTTCTTGTTTACAGATATAAATATGGATTAACTTAACATTATATTTCTTATACTGCAAAATATTTGTAGTTTTCAATTTAAGAAATAAAAACTTTAGGATAAGAAAATTAAGTGTAACCATTAATGCATTTCTTAGTATTGAAGAAATTATCTGTAAGAAATTATTGAGTTGTGTTTAAAAAGCTCGTTCCTTTATATGTGAACCGGTATGTTTAAGTTAATAGGATATGTTAACTTTTAAGAAATATTGCTCAAAGAAATCGGTGTTTTAGGAGAAAAGAAATTGTTCTCTCGGTGTACCGCGAGAGGTATGGAATGGCTCTGAACACAAAAAAAAACAAAAATCATGATTGTCAGTAAAAACAAGATTGAATACGAAACAATCTACGTTACAGAAAAAGCTTTGGAAAAAGTACCCAGATACAATTATTTGGGATGTGGGCTAAATGAACAATCAGAGCACATCCTCGAAATAAAACGACGCATTGAGACGGCCAGAAGCGCTTTCAATAGGGCTTTTCATTCACAGTCATTTGTTTCGAGCTTCTGTCATATGTCGTATAATCCGTGCATATTAATATTATACACAGATTATACAACATATGACAGAAGCTCGAAACAAATGACAATCGATGAAAAGCCCTATAAGATGAAAACTGTATCATGCAAATGGAAAATTGGGAATAGAAATTAGAACTAGAGTATTGAGATGTCGTATTCTGTGTCGTTCAGGGGCGTAACAGAGGGCCCCGCAGCGTGAAGCTTGCGGGGGGCCCCAATCGCTTAACCCTCCGTTACTCGCACACGGTGTGGGAGACAGGGCCTGTAAATAAATTCCTGTAACTCTGCTTGTAGTGGGGATTTTGAATGGCTACTTCGTATACTTCTTCAGTGGTCAATCAACTGTGGGTAAAGTAAGTTCGCAGTGTAAAAAATAGTACTGTCCTTTTGTTATTACGCAACACGATCCCGTACACCGTGTGCGAGTATTTGTGCACCAATTTTTGTGTTTGGATCACACATCGATATTTTTAATTAGTAAGGTAATTTAAGATCTTTTCCTTATTTTCAATGTTTATAGATTAGTTTATTTATATTTATATATATAAATATATAACTTACCCAGAACCATCAGAATGAGGTTTAGGGAGATATGTGGTTTACCAACAGAACAAGTACCAGTCGTAACACCAGGAACTTCAGATCGCTGTGCTGTTTGTGATTGGAAGAAAAATAGAAAAACAATGTTTTACTGCCAAATATGCTCAAAATATCTGTGTTTGGAACACCATTGTTCCAATGAATGTGACACCATTGTGTATTTCATGTTTTAAAAACGTTAATTAATTTTTATAACTTTTGTTGTTACTACAATTACTCTTTATTTTTAATTTTTTTGTGTATTGAATTAAGATCTAAAGTTCTTAGTAAACAAATTTAACCATATTCAATTTTTTTTCACTTCCAAAGTTTTTGTATATACATATAAATGGATAACAATGAAAATTATTAAATTTTTGATTAAAGTAATATAATGTGAACACAAACGCATATCTACAAAATTATATGATCATATATTCATTAAATAATTTAATCATACACAATTTTGCAAAAAAAAAATAATTTTAAAACACTGCTGACCCATATTTTTGGACCCGGTCTCCTGCACCGTGCGCGAGTATCCGATCACAAAAAGTTGGCGCGAGTAACGAAAGGTTAAGGGCCCCATCTTGTCATCTGATATTATGTAAAAATCTGTTATTGTTATATTATTTTTACGTTGTCTGTTTAAATTTAAAAACGTAAAAATTTCTAACTAGACGTATTTGCCAAGTGAATCATCTCATAATATCTAGAAACTGAATCCCTTCCGGCCGCTACCGAAATTTTATGGCAGCGACAATAAACTACCTATATAATGCTTTGTACGTGACTATTGACAGATATTAGAATTGCAATTTGACGAATTTAAGAACAATATTTTTAAATCTAAAAATGGGTTTTCTGTCTCTCTGTTCTTTACCTTTTAGTATTTCGATACAATATTATCGCCAGTAATTTCATATTGGTTGTTTGCATTGAATGTTATTTATGTTTGTGTTGTTTTAGTTGCATCAGTTTGGTACGCATTTATTTAACAATTATTGACGACTTTTCTTGTGTAGGTAATCATTGGACAATCTCTCAACAGATAAACGGTAAGATAAGGAAATAATAACACTTACGCTTTAGGGGAGTCAATGTAGAAAAGCTTGCATTGTTTCGGTTTCGGAAAAAATTAAACAAGCTTATATTTTTCTAATACATTTTTTGTTAGTTTATATATCTTATCTTAAAGTGAAAAGTTCTACTCACTGATGCCTCTAATTGTTTATTAATTCTTTAAACAATAAAACTGTTTTATATTAAATAATTTTAAAAAATATCGGCGAATTCATCATTTTATTTTGTTAAAAAATGTTTCTATTTGCTTTTTGATTAAACTGAATTCGAACATGTCATTAAATCAGGGCCATAAGTACGATGTTGGGGGCCCCGGGGCAAACGTGATCTGGGGGCCCCCTGCCGGGAGGTCTGGGGTTAATCACCCTGCAGAAGGAGTCCGGGAAAATTGATATTTAACCATTTGAAACGCATTTTAATGTACTCCATGACTGAAGTTTCCTGTACCTACCTACATATTGCTATTTTAGTTGAGCAACACAAAAAAAATTGAAATCACATTATTTTAAGCTAAATATATTTACCATCAATATAACATATTTTCTGTTTTCATAAAAAATATACTAAATACATATAATGTTACTTACATTCTTCGGATATAATGTAGGTTTTTAATCGCGTTATATTGCCTATAGGCAGTATAACGCGATTACAATCGCGGGGCCCCCTTCGCCGGGGGCCCCGAGGCACTGCCCCGGTTGCCCCAATGGTAGTTACGGCCCTGTGAGACATTACAATTTGAAAATTCAAAATAAATTTTTTTGAGCACTTATACAGTATGTCTGCGTGGCTTCGAACCATATGGGAAACATTTTTATTATCAATTTTACGAAAAAAGTTATTCTTCATGAAATGCTTTGAATGGTCTTAAATCTGAGATACAAAATAAGCCAGATAAACCATCAGATATCAAAGCTTATCAATTTTATATGAGGTAAGTCAAAAAATAGGAATTTAACTCAATGATAAAGTACTTTTATATTTAACAATATACGATTTTAATTTTAATATGTAATTACATCCTTGTAAATAAAAAATTAATTTTTCCAAATATTTCTCAAATTACCGATAACCAACATCATTTTATTACAATAATTATAATAACTATTTTATTATTAATTTTTTAATTTTACGAAAAAATTCTTTATAAAAAGCTCTGCATTTTCTCAAAACGAAGATTCAATCGTAATATATCACATTTTACCAACTTTATACGAGGTATGTCGAAAAATATGAATTTCTCTCTAAGAGTTAAGTACCTTTTCGTACTTCCGGGCCTAAAGTGACAACTTCACTCCCTTGTGACAGGTACTAAAGTGTCACATTTAATCCCTCCGGGATTAAATATTGACGAAACTCCCGGAACGATTAAATCACAAACAAACGAATTTAAGGGATATTTTATTGAAAAATATAATTAATTAGAATGGTAATTAACGTTAATATTCAAATTAATATTGTGACAGTTCGTCATATTGACCAGTCTTTCCTGGGTTAATGCAGCAGGTAACTGACGAGTAACAGATAGGTCCTTTTCATATTGAACTGGTGTTTGTTTCGAAGATCCTGCGGAAACAGGAAGCGAGAATGAGGACTGTGGCATAACTATAGTGGACGAATCGGCGACTTGACCAAATATTTTATCTGAAATTTTTTGTTTATTTTTAATAGACGATTCAATATATCCCTCGGCCACGTTGGAGGATTTCCATCCTCCATGTCTCTTCAGCACGTCTATTGTTGCTCCCGAATCAGCTAACAAAGACGCAGATGTGCGTCTAAAACAATGTCCCGTATAAGACGTCGCATTTTCTAATTTCAAGAAAGCTGCTATTTGCCGTGGAATTGTACCAAACATGTTTTTTCCTACTACTCGCGTAGTACATTCTTTGTTGATGTATTGAACAAAAAATTTTGAATGAGTTGTCCCTGTCTTTCGCAATGCCACATATTTCCGAAATATCGCCACAAAACTGATGGCACTGTTTTCTGAATTTTTGATCACAAAATTTCGGTCAATTTTATTTTTGGTGTTTCTAATCGCAATTAGGAAGGAATCGCCCAAATCTCTCACATCGTCGATTTCTAAATCAACCAACTCTTTTCCACGACAAGCTCCCGCAACGCCCAAAATAAGTGCAACCTACAAAAAAATTGATTTCTTAAAATTTCTGAATATAAACAAATTTCCAAATTTACCTTAAGCATTAAATATTTATCATCCGGAGCCTCCCGTAAGAACTGATCTACCTGCTCAGACGTGAGAATTCTTGACTTCTTTGGCTTAAATCCCTCATTTCTTCTCTTCAAAAAAGCTAATAATTTTGGAAATTTACTTATATCAATATCTTCTCTAATGTTAATAACCGATTTCAGCATTGAGTAATGTGCCCAGAGAGTTGAGGCACAAACCGCTTTTGATTTATCATCGAAGTAGACTAACAGCGCATTTTCAGTAGGTTGTCTCACATTTTTTAAGCGGCACCACTTTTTAAAAGCATCGTACTGCTGCTCGTATAGTTTTCTAGATTTCGGTGGTAACAATTCTTCACCTACTTCGGCTGCTCTTTTATCAATATCAGATACACCTTCTTCACTCATGATACCAATAATTATCAATAACAATGTTTCTTTACAATGACACTAGTAATGACAATGTTTCTAAATTATAACTGTCACAACGCAATGTTACTATGGTAACTTATTTTAAAGACAGTTTATTAAATGAGTTGAAGAGAGAAAAAACTGATTGAAATTATTGAAATAATTAATAAAATCATACCGGAAGTACGAAAAGTATCGTATATACCTTGCGACTGAAGTACATTTAATCCTTCAGGTAAATTATGGCCCTCCCTGCGGTCGGGCCATAAACTTTACCTTCAGGATTAAATGTACTACTTCAGTCCCGCGGTATATAATGTACTATTATAGTTCACAATATTTCAACTGGAATGATATAATTGCATATTTAAACATAGTTTTTAATTGCGAACAACTTTTTATAATAAAATTTTTCAATATTGTAAAATATAAAGGTGGTCTAGGTACTATTGAGCGAAATTAATATTTTTTTATATACCTCGTATAAAATCAATAAAATTTAATATCTGATTATTGCAACTTAGGTTTTATACCATGCAGAGCATTTTATGAAGAATAACTTTTTTCGTAATATAGATATGTAATAAAAAAGTTTCCCATAGGTTCCAAGCTACGCAAACACACTTTTTTGGAATAGGTCTGTATACCGATAAAGATGAGAAATGTAAGTTGTTATGAACAGTGAATGATAACGCTAACACAAAAAAGTTTTTGTTAAATAAGTCGTATTTGGTAATTGTTTAACGCGGGAGCAGTCGCGCTCACTTCTGCCACGTAAGCAGTCGCGCGTAGAACAAAATCTAACAATACAAATTTAAAACAAATTTCAATTTTATAATATTTTTGTTTGCTTGTTATGTTAAAAATATCTATTTCTAACAATTTTAAAACTAATTGGTTCCCACCAAAGCCATAAATTCCACCAAAAAAAATAAAAATGAAATAAAAAAAAATCCTAAGCATTACTACAATCTCTTCTTCGAGGCACTTACAAGTGGAAAGTTATGTTGCAAAATTGTTCATTAAGTTATCACGGAAAATGATAAAAAGTTGGATTTTTTCTAACGAAGCGACTGCTCCCGGATTAAAAGGGGCCCCATTTAAAATTCTGCGGGGGGGCCCCGACGGAGTTTGTTACGCCACTGGTGTCGTTTTATATGAAGTTGAAGCCTGAACAATTACGGACGTAACTGAAAGAAGACGTGCCAGCTTTAAGATATGGTGTTATTGAAGAATGTTTTGAGATATGGTGTTATCGAAGAAGGCTTGCAAACATATCACGGAACACAGAAATATATGATCAGGATGTGACAATCATTACAATCATTACAAAGTACCCCGTGCAAACCTTATGGAAATTAGGTCCCAGTGGATTTAGTTCATACTTTGGGAAAATACTCTTTGAAGCATCCTGATAAAAAGTTCTCATGAGCACATCTCGATCGTATGGAGGATTTTCAAGACATAGAGGCTCAAACTCGGAAAATTATTAAGTTACTGGGTTTTCCAATTCCTTGAGGTACTGATTATCTGGCAACATGTAGAAGTTTGGATCAAAGGAAAGTACTAGTAGTCTAGGATTTTTTGTTGGCTATCCAATGGCGACCTGTACTTTGACCTTGACCTTCAACGGACGTCATCGTCTAGAGTTTCGAGAATTTTCGGCATTAAGTTGATATAAACAGATTACTCATGAATTTTTGGGATCGCTAAACACGAATATGCCATCAGAATTAACCTCCGGAGCACGTGGTGGCCAGGGACACTGCAAGTGACATCATCTTCTAAAGTTTCGATGGTTTTCGGCATTTAATTAATGCAAATAAATTACTGGAGTATTTTTTGAGGTCGCTAACTACGAATATGCCACCAGAACCGACTCTAGGAGCACCTGGTTTCCAAGGTCAATGAAAGGAGCTCCTGGAGTTTCGACGGTCTTCGGTACTACATTAATGCAAACGGATTAGTTATAGATTTTTGGGGTCGCTGAACACGAGTACGTGATTAGCACAGACACATGAGCACCTGGTCCGTAAGACAGGTTATCTTCTGAAGTTTCGAGAATTTTCGATACTAAATTGATGCAAATGGATTACTCTTAGGTTTTTGGGGTTGCTGAACATACATAAACTATCAGATCCGTCCCACGAGTCACATTGTGCCTAAAGCACGTCATATTATGGAGTTTCGAGGGTTTACGGCATTAAATTAATAAAACCGGATTACTCGTGGCTTTTTGGGGTCGCTTAACGCTAATACGCCATCAGATCCGACCCTCGGAGCACCTGGTACCTAAGGACATTCATCTTCTCGAGTTTCGAGAGTTTTTGGCATTAAATTGATACGAATGGATTACTCATGGCTTTTTGGAGTTGCTGAACACGAATACACCATCAGAACAGGCACCGGAGCACCTGGCGCCTAAGGCACGTCATCTTCTGGAGTTTCGAGAGTTTTCGGTACTAAATTGATGCAAAGGGATTGGTACACACCGAGACTCGGAGGTTTTCTGAGTTGCTGTTCAAAGAAAGCGTACAAATTGGTGAAAATTTTTATTTGCTATTTTAGTCCTGTCGCCAGGGGGGGTACAACGGCCTCGTTAATTCAGATGGACTTACTCAAGTTTTTTTTATGTATTTTGACCCGTAGAACACGAATTTTTTGGGTAACAGTTGATCCGGATGTCGATAAGATTGTTATAGACCAAGAACTTGAGGAATCAAATAACAGCGATTTTTGGCAAAACAAAACAATATTTTGTATTTTTTGGGCCATTTTAAGTAAAAAATATTTCTACAAGTTTTTTCGTAGGATGCACAGTTTTCGAGATAAACGCGGTTGAACTTTAAAAAAATCGAAAAATTGCAATTTTTGAACCCGAATAACTTTTGATTAAAAAATAAAATAGCAAGTCTGCTTACCGCATTTGAAAGTTTAAGTCCAATTATATCGGTTTTGATTATTTGCATTGGTAAAAATTTATTTTTTTATTGTTTAACAAAGCTATAAACACGTAGGGTTTCCCGTGCTTTTACATGCGTTTTAACGCATGTAACGTAGAAATAGTCTTGATTGCACTAGTACCTATTCTACCTACTCGTTCGATTTTAAATGAGAAATCATAGAAACATCACTCACGCACTAGTTGTTTGTAGCTTTGTTTAACAATAACACAATAAATTTTTAGCAATGCAAATAATCAAAACCGACATAATTTGACTTGAACTTTCAAAGGCGCTAAGCAGAATTGCTATTTTATTTTTTAATCAAAAGTTATTCGGGTTTAAAAATTGCAGTTTTTCGATTTTTTGAAAGTTCAACCGCGTTTATCTCGAAAACTGTGCATCCTACTAAAAAACTTGTAGAAATATTTTTTGCTTAAAATGACCCAAAAAATACAAAATATTGTTTTGTTTTGCCAAAAATCGCTGTTATTTGATTCCTCAAGTTCTTGGTCTATAACAATCTTATCGACATCCGGATCAACTTTTACCCAAAAAATTCGTGTTCTACGGGTCAAAATACATAAAAAAAACTTGGGTAAGTCCATCTGAATTAACGAGGCCGTTGTACCCCCCCTGGCGACAGGACTATTTGTAGATTTTTATGAAAATAACTATGTTGTGCTATTCAATTGTTTTAATTATTTATAAATATAAACTCAATTTATATCTGACAATGCTTTTCCTTCATTTATTTTAAAATGGATTTACTATATTCTATTTTGATAGTGTTATTCATCGTGGTTACTAAATACTTCTGGGTCTTTTATCTAAGTCATATTCGTGTTCAGCAACCCCAAAAACACAAGAGTAATCCGCTTGCATCAATTTAGTAACGAAAACTCTCGAAACCTCAGCAGATGACGTGCCTTAGGCACCAGGTACCCCGGTGTCTGTTCTGACAGGGTGTTTCTTCTGACAGCCCCAAAAACCCATGAGTAATCCCCATCTGTATCAATTTAATGCCGAAACCTGTCGAAACTCAAGAAGATGACATGCCTTAGACACCAGGTGCTTCTGATCACGTATTCGTGTTCAGCAATCCCAAAAACCTATAACTGATCCGTTTGCATTAATGCAGTACCGAAGACCCTCAAAACTCTAGGAGCCCCTTTGATTGACCTTGGAAACCAGGTGCTCTGGGAGTCGGTTCTGGTGGCATATTCGTATTTAGCGACCTCAAAAAATCCTCCAGTAATTCATTTGCATCAATTAAATGCCGAAAACCATCTAAACTCTAGAAGATAACGTCCTTTGCAGTGGCCGTGGCCACCACGTGCTCTGGAGGTCAATTCTGATGGCATATTCGTGTAAAGCGATCCCAAAAATCCATGAGTAATCTGTTTATATCAAATTAATGCCGAAAACGCTCAAAACTCTAGAAGATGACGTCCGTTGAGGTCAAGGTCAAAGTAAAGGTTGCCATTGGATTGCCAGGAGAAAATACTAGACTACCAGAACTTTTCTTTGATCCTAACTTCTACATGTTGCCAGATAACCAGTAACTCAGGGAATTGGAATACCCGGTAAATCTTATAATTTTCCGAGTTTGTGCCTCTATATCTTGAAAATCCTCCATACGATCGAGATGTGCCCATGAGAACTTTTTATCAGGATGCTTCAAAGCGTATTTTCCCAAAGTATGAACTAAATCCACTGGGACCTAATTTCGATAAGGTTTGTGTGGGGTACTTTATACCGATATCAGAAAGCCATAATTCGAGTAGACCAAGAAAAATCTAAAGAGATTCCAATAAGAAGAGAAGTACAACAAGGATATGTACTGTTACCTCTACTTTTAATTGGTGCTCAGAAGGAACGTTTAAAGAGGAACTAGAAGATATCAATGAAGGCATATCAATTAACGTAAGACTAGTGAATAATCTGCAGATTATTTAGTAAGTAAGCGATAATAAAACAGGTATTAGGTGGAACTTGCATGATCAGTTGGAGAATTTGGAATTCGCAGACGACATTTGTCTCCTAACCGAACATCCGTCTCCTAAGCTTGCAAACTACTCCAAGGTAATGGGCATGAAGATAAATATAAAAAAAAACAAAACTTTTAAAAAACAGCAACCAAGAAACTAAAATTGAAATAAACGGAAGACAAATAGAGGAGGTAGATAACTTTACATATCTGGGATCAATCATGGAAAAAAGGCGGTAGTAGAACAGATGTAGAAAAAAGAATAGTAAAGGCACAACATGCATATAACTCATTAAAGAAAATCTGGAACACACGCGATATATCAGAATTAACCAAAATCAAAATATTTAACAGCTGTATTAAGAGTATATTATTGTACGGCGCAGAATCTTGGAGACAGTAAGAGACAACTACCAAAAAACTACAAACTTTTATAAATGAATCGTTGAAAAAAATCCTAAAAATATAGTGGACGGATAAAATATCAAACATAGATCTATGGAGAAAAAAAACAAGAGAAGATAACAGTCACGAATAAAAGAAGAAAATGGAAATGGATTGGACATACTCTGAAGAAGGACCGAAATAATATAACCAAACAAGCACTCGAATACCAACCAGAAGGAAGAAGAAAAAGAGGAAGACCTGTTAATAGCTGGAGAAGAACTGTAACAAGAGATCATGAAAGAATTGGCCTGAAATGGAGAAAAGTCAAACAGAGAGAGAGAAACAGAGAGGAATGGAAAATACTTATATAGGAAATTTCGAATGAATAAAACAGAAGAGGATGCGCTGATCCAGCCAATCAGCCATCTTTCACTTTTGACTAAGAAATGCAAGAGAGGCCAATACTCCATAAGGAGGGAAGACATTAGAGAGAAAGAAAGTGAATAATCTCAGATATGCAGACGATACAATACTCCTGGAGGACAGCAGAAAAGAGCTGAAAATTTTGGTTGACCGCACTACGCAATACTGCGAGACGTATGGAATGGCTATGAACACAAAAAAATACAGAAACAATTATTTGGGATGTAAGTTAAATGAACAATGGGACCTCACCCTCGAAATAACACGTCGCATTGAGGGAGCCAGAAGCGCTTTCAATAAGATGAAGACAGTATTATGCAATTGAAAATTGGGAATAAAAATTAGAACTACCCAAGTAGCACAATAAAAACATTTTAGTTTTATTTAAGGTTTATAAAGGTTGTATTGTGGTAAATAAGAATATATTGGTTTTAAAGTTACCTTGTAGATATACTGCCAGAACTTTAAAACTGTTAAGCATTTGTCACTAGTTTTAAAGTATCTAATAATAGTATCAAATTAGACTAATTAATCTTAATAGATATTTGTCTTATTGTAGTTTTAAAATGGTTTATTCTCAGTCCACTTTAAAACTAATCAGTTTTATAAAAAAACTAGTTTGGTTTTATTAGATTCTAGTTTGTTACCTTTTAGTTTTATTGCAGTTTTAAAGATTCTCCTAATATGACTAATAAAACCTATTATTAAAACTACTTGATCTCAAGACTATTATGTCAGTAAAACATATGCCTTAAAACTATTTTTTTAGTTTTCTTTAAAGTTGCTTTCATAAAAACAATTAGTAGGCTATATTGAAACCAAACGCTCTTAACTGAATCAATTTGGTTACCGTAAAGACTAAGCCAGCGATTCTCAACCTGTGGGGCGCGCCCCCGTAGGGGGCGCGCTTTTAGTAATGGGAGGGCGTGAGCACATAAAAAAATACACCAACATCATTAACTAATTTACTAAAATCAAAGCAAAACAAAATTCTGACAAAATAAAAAATAAAATACACATGAACTTGAATAGGAGTTATAACCATAAAGAGCACTCAATACTAAAAAGTAAGATTTTACTGTTTTTATCAAAATTATTGAACGAGGGGGGGCGCGGTGAAAATAATTATGGAAGATTGGGTCGCAAAGGGTAAAAGGTTGAGAAACGCTGGACTAAGCTATGCTTCTTGTTAGAAACAATAAAACTAAACTCATCCCCTCTTCTTTCATATCCATCGGCTATTTGTTTTAGAGCGAAACAGTGATGTAGTGTTTTGTAAAAAGTGGAATTATAGAATAAAATAGAAATATGCTTTATTGTCATGAAAAATTTAACAATTTTATAGACAAAGCTTACAAGAAACATAAATAAAAACAATAACAAATACAATTTACTAAAATTATACAAATCGTCAATATAAATAAAACATAATAAAGTCAAATAAAAATCAGTAACAATCTATTGCAAAATTAAAAAAAAAATTGCAAATTGCGTAATCTACCTTAAGAAATTTAATAAGTAATTTAATATTAATAATAATAATAAGAATTTTTTTACTAAGCAACAAAATTTTTGTTTATGATAGTAGTATTTTGTATTTTGACAACGGCACCCGATTTGGGCATCGAAACGTTAATAAAAATCATTTTTTAATAATATTGTGGCTTATTTCCCATTATAAATAGTTATAATTTAATAAATTATGCTGATGCATATGACATTCAAATATAGATTAAGATTCTACTTATACATAAGAATACTGTAATTTCTTAGTTATTGGTTAAGAAACTCTGCTATTGAATAATATGGTCTTTCAGATAAATAGGCTTTTGTCATTTTACGGAACTTGGGGAAAGATGTTGCAGATTTAAGTTGTACAGGGAGATGGTTGTATAGTTTTTTTGCAGAATATAATATAGATTTCTTTACTAACTCACTGGACGGGATCGGTAAATGAATGCCAAAAGTAGAATTTCTGGTGGAATAGTCATGTCTAGGTCTTTCTGGAAAGACATGTAGATGTCTACGAATTAAGCAAACAGTTTCTAAAATATATAAAGAAGGTAATGTTAGACTTCTGTGATCTTTGAAGTAGCTTCTGCAATGTGTTGTTCTTCTGAGGCCAAACAGATATCTGATTGCTCTTTTTTGCAATTTAAAAATAACATCGGATTGGGCAGCTGTACCAAAACCCCAAAAAGGCAGATCAAATCGAAGATGGGACTCGAACAATGAAAAGTATGTTATTTTGGAAGAGGCTAAATCCATTTCCTTCGAGACAGATCTTATTGCAAAGCAAGCTGAGGATAGTTTCTTGCTTAACACATCGATATGAAGGGACCATTTAAGGTTGCTATCTTAAAAAATACCAAGAAACTTTAGAGAATCAACGATACTGATCTGGCTGTTATGAAGAGGTAAGGGTTGAAGAGTTCCATTATAGGGTAATGCTACTGTTTTATCTACGTTAAAAGAGAGTAAATTAGAATCTGACCAGGATTTTATTGTGAGTAGATCAGAAGTTATAGTAGCATGAAGAGTTGCGATATTTGAGTTGCTCCAAGGGATGTATGGGATGTATTATAGGGGTAGTACCTTTCTATCGCAACGGCCACATCGAGCGTCATGGACGGGAGATGGTTCTTGATAACTGGTCCCCATAAGACATCCAACTCTCATTTATGGCTCCTCGTGCCACATTCCGGGCAACTGCATTGGCCTGCAGGCTAAACTAAGTGAGGGTAACCAGATATGGTGAAATCTACCGAATGATTGCCGGTATATGCAATCCCACCACTTACTGGCCAACGGCTTCGGGCGGATGAGCTAGTATGTGGAAGGGCACTCTTTTGTCCTGAGATCGAGAAATCGGTCTCGAAGGCGGATGAACCAAGGATGGTCAACGGTGGAAGGATGCAGAAGGCAACGGGGAACCACTGCATTAAAGACTCATAGAGTACCCCTAGTTAAGTCATTACGGTGTACACCAAAAATAGTGGAAACTCTACTGATCATGGAAATCGGATACCAAGATCCGGCAGAGAGAGAAAAGCACAAGACTACAAGGCTCACTCGGTCGTAAACCTGCAAAATCCTTGTACAAAAATGCAGAAACCAACAATTTTAAGAGTTGCAACGTGGAATGTGAGAAGTTTGTTCTCTGCAGGAAAACTGGATAATGTTGAACAAGAAATGAATAGACTAAACATCGATGTTTTAGGAATCAGCGATACACAATGGCCAGGATCCGGGAAATGTTCAACACGAAATGATGGCGTATTTTATTACTCCAGAATCGACAACAACACCCATCGGTACGGAGTTGGAATCATCATTTCAAAGAAATGGAAAAATTCTCTGATTACCTGTACTCCTTACTCAGAACGCTTAATATTAATACAAATTAAAGAAAGACATAACTTTATAAATCTTATTCAAGCCTATGCACCAACAGCAGATAAAGATGACGATGAAATAGAACAATTCTACAACGACTTAGAAGAAATGCTGAAAGCAATAAAAAAGCAACACATTAACATAATAATGGGCGATCTTAATGCCAAGGTCGGTCAAGGTAAGGTAGGAGAACATGTAGGAAACTATAGACTTGGAAACAGAAACGACAGAGGAGATCGATTGATTCAATTTTGCCAGAGCGAAGACTTCGTAATAACAAACACCCTTTTTAAATTACCTCCTCGGCGATTATATACATGGACATCTCCACAACATACCAAAGAAAAAATAGTGAGAAATCAAATAGACTACATTCTGATAGCAAGGAGGTATCGTAATGCTGTTAAATGTACTAAGACGTACCCAGGAGCTGAAATAGGCTCAGATTATAATCCGGTAGTTACTGTGATAGAGACGAGACCAAAAAAGATAAGGAGACCACAAAGAAAGACACTAGATTTAGTTAAACTTAGAAACAAAAATATACAACAAGAAACAGGAGAAGAAATAAATGAAAACCTCAGTTCAGTGCAACAAAAAATTAACGATACAGATAACGTTAACCAAAAATTAAAGTACATAAATACAGCTATACAAACAGCAGGAAAGAAACATCTGACAAAAACGACAACAAAGAACAAGGGGTGGATGACACAGGACATACTAGACTTGATGGAACAAAGAAGAAATATGAAGAATTACCTAGACACATACAAAGAAATAAACAAACACATAAAAAAGAGAATAAAAGAAGCCAAAGAGGCGTGGATTAAAGAACAGTGTGAAGAAATGGAAACCTATGAGAAAAAGTACGATGCGTTCAATATGCACAAAAAAGTAAAAGAGATAACAGGAAGCATAAAGAAATGCCAAATAGGTAAACTTAAAGACAAAGATGGAAACCTTATTGTAGATCTAGAGAATAAAATAAAAAGATGGACAGAATACCTGAATGAATTATTTGAAGACGATAGAAACAACTTAACTCAGATAATCAATGCAACTGGGCCAGACATATTGAAAGAAGAAGTGGAATACGCAATAAGAAACGCTAAAAATGGAAAAGCAAACGGACCTGATGAAATCCCTACAGAACTGCTGAAGCTTTTGAATGTTCAATCCGTAACCATAATATTGCATATATTCAATACAATATACAGTACTGGTATAATACCACAAGAATGGTTGCTGTCTACGTTTGTCACCATACCGAAGAAAACTAAGGCAGTGCAATGTTCAGATCATCGAACAATCTCCTTGATGAGTCACCTGCTTAAAATATTTCTTAGAGTCATCCACAACCGAATCTATCAAAAACTAGACATCGATATTAACGATACACAGATGGGATTCAGAAAAGGATTAGGTACAAGGGATGCTCTCTTTGCCCTGAACGTTCTAACACAGAGATGCCTAGATGTTAACCAAGAGGTACACGCCTGCTTTATAGACTTTGAAAAGGCCTTTGACAAAGTACGCCACAGTAAACTCAAAGAAATCCTGGAGAGTAAGAACATTGACACCAGAGACATACAAATAATATTAAATCTGTACTGGACATATTAAAACATCGGACGAAATAGAAATACGTAGAGGGGTACGACAGGGTTGTATATTGTCACCACTCTTGTTTAATATCTACAGCGAACAAATATGCCAAGAAGCTCTCTCATATGCAAACGAAGGGATAATAGTCAATGGAGAAG
This sequence comes from Diabrotica virgifera virgifera, assembly GCF_917563875.1. Lineage (NCBI taxonomy): Eukaryota > Metazoa > Arthropoda > Insecta > Coleoptera > Chrysomelidae > Diabrotica > Diabrotica virgifera. Next base: position 40,451,937 of record NC_065448.1, read on the forward strand.
TTATCAATAACATTCGATATGCTGACGATACTGTGATAATGGCAAGAACAGCGGAAGATCTACAACATCTAGTTGAAAGTATGAATGAGATATGTAATAACTACGGCATAAGGATGAACGTCAAAAAAACCAAATATATGACCTTCAGTAAGAATCCAATAAATGACACTAGTATCACAATAAACGGTACCCAACTTGAAAAAGTAAACGAATACAAATACTTGGGAACCCTTATCAATGAAACAGGTGACCAAAATCACGAGATAAAAAGACGTATTGAAATTGCCAGGTCTACTTTTATAAAAATGAAAAAATTATTTTGTAATCGTGATATTAGTATTCATCTACGAACTAGAATGTTAAAATGCTATGTATTCAGTACTTTGGTCTACGGTGTTGAGTCATGGACTCTTAAACAGAGGAATATTAAAAATCTTGAAAGCTTTGAGATGTGGTGCTACCGCCGTGTACTAAGAATAAGTTGGGTGGATAAAATTACAAATGAAGAAGTAATACGCAGAATAAATAACAAGCCAGAAGTTCTACTGAATATAAAAAAGAGAAAACTTGAATACTTAGGCCACCTGATGAGGGGACAAAAGTACACATTCCTACAAAACATAATGCAAGGAAAAATCCAAGGACGAAGAAATCCAGGCCGTAGAAGAATGTCCTGGATGAGAAATTTGAGAGAGTGGTTTGGCTGTACCACTAACGAATTGTTCAAAACAGCAGTAAATAAAATTAGAATCGCCCTAATGATATCCAATCTCCGATAGGAGAGGCACTCAAAGAGGAAGAGAAGTGATACTGGTATCGTCAGCAAAAATAAAAACTTTTCCATCGATTTTTAAACTAGTGATGTCATTAATAAAAATAAGGAAAAGTAGAGGACCCAATACTGAACCTTGTGGTACCCCACATACAACATTTTTGAGACTAGAGTCTGTATCATTTGCTCTAACCAGTTGTTTCGTATTTTCCAAGTAAGATTGAAACCAGTACAAATAAATACCTCGAATTCCATAGAAATCTAGTTTTTTTATCAAAATGTCGTGATTTACACAATCAAAAGCTTTGGCATAATTACAAAAAACAGTGGCAGTGTAGAGATTATTGTTTAATGCTTGATTAACCTCATGTAGTACAGAAAACATGGCATCGGTGGTACATTTATTATTTAAAAAGCTGAACTGATTTTGTGATAAAATCTTGTTATCAACGAGAAAGGACATAAGTCGGGCTTTTATGAGTCTTTCAATAATTTTGGAGAGTACCGGTAGTAATGCAATAGGTCTATAATTGCAGGCAATAGATTTTTCACCACCCTTATGAAGAGGAATAATGATGGCCGTCTTTAGGCACTCTGGAAATTTACCTTTCTCAAAAGAATCATTTATTAGAGAGATGAGGACTCCCAACAGATTGTCTGGGAGATTTGAGAAAATTTGTATGGATAGTCCATCGGTACTAGAGGAAGATTTGCTTTTGATACTATTGATTGTTTGGATCAGTTCAGTTAGTATAGAAGAAATAAGTGGCAAGTACTTAAAATATAAACGAACTGGTCATTTAAAAAAAAATACAACACACACATCACTCGACGCCTCGATTTTAGGTTAGATTCACATTAAAACCGAGTGGCATTATTGACAGCAGCATTAAAACTAAACGGTTATAATACCAAGCCAACCTTGCTTTTATGTAGGATATATACTCTTGGAAAGGTATAAAATAAAACCATTTGATCTTAACAATTATCTGTCGATAGACCAAATAGTTTTATCTGGATTTCGGCAATATTGCTCTATGGAGATGCTGAAAGCCATGATAGATTACAATATGAGGCTTACATAAAAATTTTAAATAAGCGTCTTAAAGACATAAATTCGATTTATTTTAACATTAAAACATTAAAATTGTAGATAAAATTATTTTTCTTTCAAATTAATATTTTTCGGATTTCATTTTTTTTTTTATTTTTTAATCGCCAAAGTCACAAATTTTAGGGGGCGTGAGTTATTTAGACCTATTTTTGTTACCATTATCAATAAAGTTGGGTGCGCAAGTGTTTTTCTACCTTGAAAGTCAGAAATAACCAAGTACTTTTTTAAACGCTTTTATTTAGTTCAATAGATTGCGTCAAATCTTTGGATGTTAATTTGACTACCTTTTCTTCCATGCAAATGAATGAAAATTTGCAGACATATGCATTCGTGGGAACAATACACGAATAGACAACAAACAATTTTTGTTTATGTTTATTATTTGTTTAAATAGACAAGGCGAAAACGGCGGGTTCGAAGGGAAAAATATTCCCATGAAATTTTTTTGCATAATCACATTCGTGAGACATCCCAGAATAAGGTTCAAGAAGTCGCCCACGTGAAAAGTGGGCCAATTTTTTTTCAACATTTTTTTTAATCAAATTGCAAGAATTAATATTTTTGGCCTGAACAATTTTTTCTTTAATTTTTTGGACCATTCTGGACAAAAAAGGTCTCTTATAATTTTTCTCTAAAGTTAATCGTTCTCGACTTGTAAGCAATTTAATATTGAAAAAAACGAAAAATGGCGATTTTCAAGGCTTAATAACTCGGTTAAAAGCTATTATTATGAAAGTCAATATATGACTAAATTAAAGTTTAAAGCCCCCCCTACAAGATCCTGAAGAAATTTTTGTCAATATTTTATTACTAAGCTGCTATTTTTAAGTAATAATAATACGCGCCATGCACGTGTGCGGGGCTGTAAATGCTGAGTGCGAGAGAGAAGCCATTCCAGCAGTCCAATTGTGCATCTTACTCGCACTCACATTTACAGCAGCGTCAATACGATGTAACCACTCATTGTTATTAATTAAAAATAACAGCTTAGTAGTAAATTAATGACACAGATTTCTTCAGGATCATGTAACGGCGACTTTAAACTTTGATTTAGTCACTTTCTGACTTTCAAAATAATAATTTTTGACCGAGTTATTAAGTCTTAAAAATGGCCATTTTCGCGTTTTTCAAATTTTAACTTGCTTATAACTCGAAAAATATCAACTTTAGAGAAAAATTATAGGAGACCTTTTTTGTCCAGAATGGTCCAAAAAACTTAAAAAAATTAGTCCGGGCCAAAAATATTGATTTTTGCAATTTGATTAAAAAAAAATTGTTAAAAAAAAATTGGCCCACTTTTCTCGTGGGCGACTTCTTGAACCTTATTCTGGGATGTCTCACGAATGTGATTATGCAAAAATATCTCATGGGAATATTTTTCCCAACGAACCCGCCGTTTCCGCCTTGTCTAAAATAAAAAAAAACGATTTTAATGGAAAAAGGCCTAAGTTCTCTTGTTTTTTACAATGTAGAAACTTGAAACTTTTATGGATTTTAGCTAATGATATAACCTATACATAATTTCACTTTTTACGTTAATTGTTTACGTTATGAGTCATAAATAAACAATAAAGTTTTAATTTTTGAACACTTATATATTTGTTTATACAGTACGATGCAAATGAAAGGAATAAATTCGTTATTTCGTAAAAAGGCGACTTTAAGGAAAAATCCCGAAACAGGTCGATTTTTATTTTTAAATTACGTTATTTTGGCATATATGTCATACTAGTGACGTCATCCATCTGGGCGCGATGACGTAATCGATGATTTTTTAAATGAGAATAGGGGATATGCGATAGCTCATTTGAAAGGTCATTCAATTCCTTATTCAGTAATATAAAAATTTATATAATTATCTGTACAGTATGTCCAAAAATAATTTTTTAATTAAGTTATTTGAAAAAAAAAGAAGAATGTATGTAATTTATTTAACTCAGAATACATTTTACAGTTGCCCGTAAACAGGAAAAAATGTGTATTTCAGAAATAAACATTGCTTTTCGATTAAATTAAATATTCAAGCCAGCCACCTGCCTCTTTGAAATTTTAACATTAAATTTAAGCGAAAAGCAATGATTATTTGTGATATAAACATTTTTGTCTGGTTTCTGACAGCAGTAAAATGTATTTTAATTTAAATTTAATAAGTTACACACATTCTTCTTTTTTTAAACGCTTTTCTTTAGTTCAATAGTTTGCGTCAAATCTTTAGAGGTTAATTTGCCTGCCTTTTCTTCAATGCATATGAATGAAAATTTGCAGACATATATGCATTCGCGGGAACAATACACGAATAGTCAATAAAAAAATTTGTTTATGTTTAATAATTGTTTAAATAAAAAAACGATTTTAATGGAAAATGCTTAAATTCTCTTGTTTTTTACAATGTAGAAATTTGAAATTTTTTCGGATTGTAGCTAATGATATGAACTATACATCATTTCACTTTTTACGTTAATTGTTTACGTCATGCTTCACAAATAAACAATGAAGTTTCATATTTTTTGCCGATTCCGACTACTTTTTATGTTTATATATCATATGTTTTATATACATATTTTAATAAACATGACGATATATTTTAATGTTTGAAAAGTGTAAGACTAAAAAGTAAAAAATAAAAAAATATGAAAAAAAAATTTTTAGGAAACGATTTCTTTAGTTCCGAGTGACTAAAATTAAAAATATTAAAAAATCAACTAAAAAGCAAAGAATAAAAAAAATTGAAAAAATTTAACACATTCGTTAAAGAAGAGCGTGGGGCGAAAACCGTTTAATCGATGAAGACGCGCCACGCTTTTCTTTGACGAATTTGTTGGATTTTTTCAATTTTTTTTATTCTTTGCTTTTTAGTTGATTTTTTAATATTTTTAATTTTAGTCACTCAGAACTAAAGAAAAGCGTTTCCTAAAAATTTTTTTTTCATATTTTTTATTATTTTATGGTTACAAAAATACGTATCTACCTATCATAACACATTAAAAACACACGTAAAAATTTGTTGGCCTATATGGAATATATGGGTTTAAAGAATCATTTAATACGGTAAATTGTCTTTAAAAGTCTCCATTTAAGAAACCTTTTTAAGTTTACTATAAAACTGCCTGCACTTAAAGTGTCTTTTAACATGGTTTTAAAAACACCTTCACAGCAGCTTTAAAACCATTTGCTTAAGAAAACAAAGTTTTAAGAAGGTTTTTATTTTTGGTTTTATTAACCTCTTTCAGAGTGGGCCCTTTTATGCTGAAAGCGGTTTTATTGCAACCTTAAGGTTTACTTAAAAAGCAAATGGTTTTAATTTTAGTTTTATTCTACAGTTTTAAAGCATCCTTAAAAGACTTAATAAACCCGTTCGGGGCTACTTGGATAGAGTATTGAGATGCTACGTATTCTCTGTCCTTTTATATAAAGTCGACGCCTGGACAATTACGGACGCAACTGAAAATGACTTGCCAGCTTTGTGAAAAATATCATGGACACAACACGTAACAAACACGGAAATATTGAGAAAGATGGAAAAAAGAAAATAAATACTCAACACTATGAAGGGAAGGTCAACGTCCTTCCCGTAGGGATCTATGGAGGAGTATCACTGAGCCGCAAGCCCGTATCCCTTGCCGTACTGCTCCCCCATAAGCCGATCAGACATCAGTGTATTCTATTCTAAGCCTCAGATTCATAAGAATTTTAACTGCTGCGTTAGCCTTTTTATTTTTCTATTCACCGATCTGACATACAGGGTGGGGCATTAATGTGACAGAGTCCAATTACTCGTTTGACGTAAAATATACAAGAAAAAAGTTATTTAGGTAAAAGTTAGAGTACGGATAGGACCATAATTAAGAAATATTTTCAAATACACAGGGCTACCCGTATTGACAGGGTGACACAAAATTAGGTTTTTTTAAATGGTACAAAAAATGTATATTTTTACATTTTTGGATTTTTCTCGATGTCTTCTTTCATAAAATAGAGGGTTTTGTAATATTATACGAGATAGTTTAAAATATAATTACGAATCTTTGTTAATTTCGTAAAAATATTCACACCCTCTAGAATTTTAGTGATTTGACTTCAAAATTTCTATTGATGTTCAAACGATTTTTAATATAGTCTACTATTGTTAAATATTAGTATACAGGGTTGGTCGAAACTCGGAATGCATATTTTCTGAGTTTTCTTGAATGGAACACCCTGTACTTTAGTATTGTAATGAAATGACATTTTATGGTACTTTTTTATTTCTTAAGTATTCCCTATACCTAAGTGCTTATTGTGAGTTATTCGTGATTCTTTAAGCCAAACATTAATTGCAACAAAAATTAAGTGAAGCATTAGGTGGCCCTGAAAATATTCAATCAAAAATAATTTTTCGAAAAAAAATACACATTAATCTAACTGATCCTTAATTTATTAATATTGGATGAGATATCAAAATACCTACTTAATTAAAATTGCTGGTGCTTAAAATATTAATAAAAACATAAAATATTTTACCTAGTTGGCTATGACACTAAATTTGCTTAAACATGTAACATTATACCTACTATTTTTATAGTTCCAGTTGCTTTGTTACCATTACTAATATTAATTGTTCTAATGAGTATTCTTAATCTCACTGAGGATCTGTATATTAGGAGTACGACCGTTCTCATAATTTAAGTGTCTAGTCTGTTGAAACCGTGTTAGTATACTTTCAAAAGTTTCTCTTCTTAATTGTTGTCTATCAGGAAATTGCTGAAGATAAATTCTTATTGATAGTAGCCCATTTTTATTTTACTCTCCAAGCACAAAAACCATATTAATCAGTTCCTCATTGGAAAAATTAATATCAGTAATAGTAAAAAAGCAAATGGAACTATAAAAATAGTATAATGTCAAATGTTTCAGCAAATTCAGTGTCATAGCCCGCTAGATAGAATTTTATATGTTTTTATTAATATTTTGCACACTAACACCCTTAACTACGTAGGTATTTTGTTAATGGATACCAATATTAATAAAATAAGTATCAGTCTAGATTAATATGTATTTTTTTCGAAAAAAATATTTTTGATTAAATATTTTCACGGCCACCTAAAAGATTTCTCATAATTTTTGTTGCAGTTAATGTTGGCTTAAAGAATCATTCACAAATTAAAGCACTTAGGTATAGGGAATACTCAGGACATAAAAAAGTACCATAAATTATCACTTCATTACAATACTAAAATACAGGGTTTTCCATTTAAGAAAACGCAGAAAATATTCATTCCGAGTTTCGACCAACCCTGTATACTAAAATGAAACATTTCGCTATATTAATAATATTAACAACAGTAGACTATATTAGAAATTGTTTGAACATAAATAAAAATTTTGATGTTAAATCACTACAATTTTACAGGGTGTGAATTTTGCTACTAAGTTAACAAAGATTCGTAATTATCTTTTAAACTATCTCGTATAATATTATAAAACCCTATATTTTATGAACGAAGGCATCGAGGAGAATCCAACAATGTAAAAATATACAGGGTGTTCTATTAAAAAAACATAAGTTTGTGTCACCCTGTAAATACGGATACCCCTGTATATTTTAAAGCGAAGTGAGTCGGCCGCTTGCCCAGCTGGCTATTTGAACGACACGACACTACTAAAAAGTAAAATATTTGCTAGTGTATTAGTTTTTTTATTGCTTCTGTTTTTTAAAAAAGTGTTTCTCAAAAGAACATTCATAATTCGCGTGATATTACCCCTTCTACCCCTATTCAGTATTTTTTTTGGATGGTCTTGCAAAGATGACCTACATTTACAAAAACCAATTGTGTGAGGCCAAAGCGTTACTTGTATTTAAAATAAATGAAATACATATTTTTGGCAACGATTGTAAACTTAACACCGACAATATAGCGATTAACCGACATGGACCAACCAAACGGAAAATGTATATGTTATATCTTTCTATAAATAGCCTAGAAATTTGTTGAGAAATTTTTCAGATATTTCTGTCCCGTGAGAATAACATTGGTAGGCGAAGGCGACGAACCTGACCAGAATATGGTTAACACAAGCAAAGCAATTTTTTTGTAAATTATACAAAAATATCAAAAAAGACGTTTTTGAAAGAAGTAATATTGACAAGAGCTGCGTAATAAGCTTACGTATTATTTACCAGGCCATAGCTCTTGTCAAAAACCATTACCTCTAATTATTAATATTTCCATATTAAAAATCTACGAGAATAACAAAAAAGGCGTTTGTTATGAAATTGGTTTATTCATGCTCTTATAAAACAAAGCATAAAACATTGTTTTTTTGGTTTTACAAAAATATCGTCGACAAGAAGAAAAACATGTCTGAATGAGTGCATCCAAGTTAATTAAACTTTGTAGTATTTCCCCAAACCCAATTTTTTGTTTTTTATTTCCAAAAAAAAAAATTCAATAACGCCAAACCAGTAACACTTGACCGTATGTATTCTGAACAAAGTATCCCTAGGATATAAAAAGAAATTGAAAATGTATTCATTATGCCATAGGTAATAGAGAAAGAAAGAAAATATTTTTTTAAAACACCAATAAGATGCTTAATAACATTACAATCTGATCAAATAATATGATCAATAAGCAATTTATTCCTAACCTAAATTACTACTAAAAACTTAAGACTAAAGACTCTAGTACTCTAGACTCAAACTCTCTAGTACTCCTTAGGTTCTGTTAATTTATTGCACAAATATTAACCTGTACCATCACTTGCATCGTGCTGTACTTTTCACTTAACTAACTCGATGGGTTTCTTCCTCTTGAGTCTTCTAGATCCGCGTTGTCGAGGAGCTGGATAGCATCAACATTGACGTGTTGAAGAAGTCGTTGTTCGTAACTCTGGGCAAATTTTTTAATAGTCTTGTTAACAGTATCCATTCCTATAGTACCAAAGAGCGTTGGCAATACTCCTTACCACTTTGTTTGGGAACCGCTGGATGATGTCTAAATTACTGTTACTAGCGCATCCCCGTAGCTGGATGCCATATGTCCATATACAGTGTCCATTTTTTCATTTTGACGTGACTTTTTACCAATAAATAAACAATACTGTGTATACGTAATTTAGATGTACTACTGTGCATATGTATTTCATGTTTTTGCAATTATAATGTGTATTTGTTTATTATTTATATACATTTTACTAAATTTTTACCATATTATCCGGCTAACCCGGAATTTCGATAACCCGGATCGGCCACGGTCCCGATTAATCCGACTTATCGAGGTTCCACTGTATAGGTTTTAGAATCTATTTATACAAAATTATTTTGAATGACAAGGAGAGAAGAGTAGGTACTTTTGAAGTGTGTAAAATATTTAATTCCTAGCTGAGTGCTTTCGGCGTATAAAGCCATCTTCAGAGCTATGGTCAATAATTTCAAAATACCACTATAAAGAGAGAGGGATCCCATGTAAGATTTAAAAAGACTTTTCTTATGTAGTTTTTTATTGATATGTAGAAAACAAAATTGTCCGACGTTTGAAACAAAAATAATAATGTTGTCGGTTGTAAAGTTGTGGTTGAAACATTGAAAACAACTAATACAGGCACAAAGGACTCTTACAAAAAACACATTACAGAAATTTCATCATGATGAGGTCACAAAAACCTTACCATCTGAAGCGTACGTTAACAGCATGCATCATACAGAATCTATCTCTCTCCCTCTTTCTATCTCTTTCTTTGTCTCTATCAACTCCATATAAAGTGTAATATTATAATGTAGATTAATGTGCATCGAAAAAGGCGAAAATAATTTTTTTTGCGATGGAAAAGTAACACCTCACAAAAGTTGCCCAATAAACTGTTACGTATTTTGGTAAAATTTTTTCGAAATTGGAAAATATTTTCTGCCCAAGACAATTAAAAATTTTGAAAAAATGTTAAAAGACGAAAAAAATTTTGATTTCGAAACGAAAATGAAATAGCTTACAGAAGTTGCCTAACACACTATTTAGTATTTTAGTAAAATTGCGTTGAAATAAAAAAAAATTTCTGCCACCCACGACAACTAAAAGTTAGAAAAAATACACTAATATGCGAATTTCTTTTGTATGGGTAAATTTAATATCTTATAGAACTTGAATAAATAAATTCGGTTTAAATTGGAAAATATTTTCTGGTTTCACAAGGCAATTAAAAATTTTACTTAAGAAAAGTATACTAAAACATTCTTTTTATAACAAAATAGCCTAACTTATCCGTCTCCCTGACGTCACCCAAGTTTTTTAATACATACTAAAATAAATATAAAGCAAAGTATAAAATTTGGTATATAAATATTACAAAAAAAATATGGTAAAAGCATTCTATTCGAAGATGTCTTCCGATTTAGCATTAAAGTGAGGCATAGTTTTTCTGGAATCAATTCGAGTTTTTATAAATCCATCCCTCGAATACGCTCCACAAACTGTTAAAGAAGCTTGTGTCACAAGCTTGACACATCGTTCTACACATTGTTTGTGGCAGTGATATTTCTCAATCTCAATGTTAAAAGGGTCTAAGTAAGGATTCTTAATAAAATCTCGCAGATTGTCACTCGAAAATCTAGAGAATATAGGTGGTTCTGTAAGGTGATATTCTTGTTAGTTAATTAACTCAAAGTAGTCGTTTGAATAAAAATTTTTATAGGAGAAAGTTTGAAGACCCGCACGTTGTTTGATTTGGTCACTGGCAAACTTCTTTTGATGTCCAAGGGGAAGATCATTTGAATGTCGCAGACATGCAAACCACTGAAGCGGTTTTTAAGATGTTCTTCTAACAGCCGTATTACATCACTCTTAACGCCATTATTTACGACTGTTTCGTCAAATGCAAAAGCCGGATTTGATACTTTTGATATACCAGACAGCGAATACCCATATCCGAAATATTTGCACCCTGGCTCATGCACAAGTGTTATGTGTTCTTCCACGATCGATTGACCATAAAACTTGGTAGTGTTTTTACTTGAGCTAAAGTTTTGTCTTTGCGTCGGTAACTTTCTTCTTTTACCGTTGTTCTATCTGATTATATTTGTTTTTGTTGTTCCTATCAATCGAGCTGATCACCATTTTTCTGGGACCTCTTTGATTTAATAGAAATCCGCGCTCATCCAGAGGCACTTTTTAAGATTTTCTACAAAGACAATTAATCAGAGTGTCACATTTGCATACTGCAAGATCGAAACATGTAGTTGTACTTTTGTTCTGAAAGCATTGAATTTTATTTTTGTAAAATTCACTGTTTTGCTGTTCTTTGTCTTTTAAAAGCTGAATAATTCTTGTATGTTAAATTATTGGAATTAAAGCCTTTTTCCATATTTCCTTCAATTTAATTGCAACCTGTTCCGCAGTACCAGAAAATTCTGGCTCTTTCTTGCTGAGTTTTTTATCCTCTTGCAACCACAAAACTTCATCGCTTGTTTGTATTTCGGTAAAACATTTTCAGGTATATTTGGTGGTTACCAAAAATGGTCCACAGCACAGATTGATTTTATTCCCCATGATCCTGGTTTATGTAGGATCATGGGCAAAGTAAGGCATCGCACCAAACATAAGTGAACATTACACGCACGACTCACGAAGCGGGACATTTCAGAGGGGTTGGAGAGACTGAAAAAACCAATAAAACTTTAAATAAATATCGTTTAAATTTGTAATTGACAACATTTTAAGTTTTCTTTAATTGATCGTAGATCGAGTTGGCACATATTTTATTCCAAATAATATAAATTGAAATTTCCATAAAAATTAAATATTTAATAAAATTCAAGGTTATTGGGAGGACAGAAAATTCGCTTAGAAAAAAAAAATTAAAAATACTAATATGCTGAGAAATAACACTAGCAACTTTTTCACGCTATTAGATATAACATTTCCAACTTTTATTTTTTCGATGCACCCTAATGTAGATGATTTTATTCAGACTAAATGTGTCTAAAAATAGGTTCTACTATTAAAAAAAATTATAGATTCACGAGTTTTGCGAGCAGCGCTGTAGATTCCAGAAGTACACCCATACATTCCCTATTTTTGGTATTTTCGTATATTAGTATCTGCAAAAGTAGGTATGGAGAATTAGAAGACGAAAAACTAGCATATTCTAAATAAAAATCGCTGTTATCATTAAAAAGTTCACTATCTAAAACCTCTGCAGCTGAATTTTCAGATCTCAAACCCGTTTATATTGGCATATAATATGTCTAATAAGCCACTCACCGTGAGACACTCTATATAAATTCTTCTTTTTAAAGTGTCTTCTCCTCGAGTTTAGAAACTCTACGGTTAAACTTCTGAAGGTTGGCTACTACAGTTTCAAATTCTTGTCTCTCTTCAACTGTTCTCGTTCTCACTAGCTGTTCAAAATTTAGTCGTATCCATTGTTGGATGTTGCTTAGCCAGAATAGTCTTTTCCTTTCTAGTCCTCTCTTTCTGTCGATCTTTCCTTTCACTATTAGCTGAGCATTTTGGTACTCAGTATGTGTCCTAAGTAGATGTTGTATTTGTTTATTCTATGCGGCACTTCTTTGTTTGGGGTATGCGATGTCCATGAAATTTTGAGGATTCTCTGGTAGATCCACATCTCAAAGGTCCCCAATTTGTTTACAAGGGTCCCTAAAAGGGGCACTGGATGTGACTAGGACCACGGAGGATAACGTGAAAGAAATTCATGATCTCGTATTGGTATACCGCCGACTGAACGTTCGCGACATAGCTGAGATAGTGGGCATCTCAAAACATCGCGTGGTTCATATTTTGCATTAAATTCTGGGCATGAGAAGGCTGTCGGCGCGATGGGTGCCGCGTTTTCTCACTCAGGCCAACAAGCGCAACCATGAGACAGCTTTAGAACAGTGTCTGAAGCTGTTTTAGAGTTATCCGAAGGACTTTATACGTTGCTTCATAACCGTCCACGAAACATGGATCCACCGGTACTCACCAGAGACCAAAGAGTAGTCGATAGAGTAGATGTCACCGCTCGAACGTGCTGAAAGGGGACGAAGACTGTCCTATCGGCCGGAAAGTGATGGCCACCGTTTTCTGGCATTAACAAGGTTTGATCTATATCAACGTCCTGGAAAATGGCAAAACGAGCACAGGGGTTTAGTATGCCGCATTAATACCCGATTGACACCGAATTGCAGAAAAAACAGCCCCAACTGGGGAAGAAAAAAATGTTCTTCCACCATGACAACGCACCGGCTCATACATCCACCGTCGCCAGGGCCAAACTTGTGGAATTTGACTATGAACTTGTATCCCATCCACCTTATTCTCCAGATTTGGTCCTGTACGAGTTTTTTGTTTTCAAACTTAAGAAAGTCACTCACCGGGCAGAAATTTAAGTCGAATGAAGGGTTCATCGCCGCCATGGGAGCCTATTTTGCAGACCCCGAGAAAACGTATTTTTCAGACGGGTTAAAGAAGTCAGAGCATCGCTAGATTATGTGTATCGAGCTAAAAGGAGACCACGGTCAGGAATAAATCACCAATTTTCCAAAATGTTTGTTATTCTTTTGGAGGCTAAGTACTTATCGGACCGTCCGCGTCCTAGTGACTGACAATACGCAAAAGGCAAAAATGCTGATGATGAGTTTATCCTATCTAAAGTGATCAGTTTACGTGTCCTCAAAGGATGCTCGTGACCAGTTCGCTATATCTCGGAGGTTTTATAATTTTATGAGGGTTGGAACGGTACGTTCACAAAAACATTGGTTGAATTTCAATGTAAATGTTTATAGGAACTTAATAAAATATTTTATCCAGTATTTTGGATCAATAATATTGAACTTTGTAACTCTCTCCTTCTGTCTCTATCGCTTTCTTTGTGTCTATCAATTCCATATAAAGTGTAATTTATAATGTATATGATTTTTAAGATTAAATGTGTCTGAAAATCGGATCTATTGTTAATAATATTGATAGATTCATGAGTTTTGCGAACAGCCCTGTAGATTCCAGAATAACACCCATGCATTCCTCATTTTCGTATCTAAATAGACGATTCCGTCTCAAACTTCACGTATTTTGTTATATTAGTACCTGCAAAAGTATATAGGTACATAATGGACTATTAAGAAATGTATAACTTATATTTACTAAAAATTCACTGTCGTCATTAAGTTCACTGTCTAAAACTTATGCAGCGGAATTTTCAAATCTCAAATCCGTTTATATTGGCAGATATGTCTAATATAGGCCACTCACCGTGAGACTTCTTCTTCTTCTTTAGCCCATTTCTATCCAACTTTGGACATAGGCCTTCCCCAAATCTTTCCATATCTGTCTGTCCTTGGCGCGCTTTTACAGTGAGTTCCTGCAGCTTTTACAATATCGTCCCTCCATCGCATCTGAGGTCTTCCTCTTCTTCCTGTCCACGGTCTCCCGTTTTGTATTTCAAAATTCCATCTTTTGTCTTCCTGTCTCGCATTGTGGCCCGCAAATATCCATTTTAACCCTGTTATATGTTCAGTTACATTTTTAACTTTTGTTTTCTCTCTTATCCATTTGTTTGATTTTCTGTCTTGTACTTTTATTCCCAACATGGATCTTTCCATTGTTCTCTGAGTTATTTCTGTTTTGTTTATGTTGGCCTTTGTTAATGTCCATCTTTCTGAGCCATACGTCAGAACAGGAAGGATGCACTGGTCAAATACACGGGTTTTTAGGTACTGTTGTATCTTTGTGCTTTTTAGTATCCATCTTAACTTTCCAAATGCTGCCCACGCCAATCGGATTCTTCTATGTACTTCAATTGTTTGGTTCTCTTTATTAGCTTTGATTATTTGACCCAGGTACAAGTCGGAAAAATGAAAGAATACCCATGAACGATCACATCAATCACTTATTTTGTATTTGCTGTCTTTTTCTATAAATAACAAACGTTTGTTATAGAAAAAGATAGCAAATACAAAATAAGTGATTGATGTGATCGTTCATGGGTATTCTTTCATTTTTCCGACTATACAGGGTGTAACAAAAATACAGGTCATAAATTCAGTCACATGTGCACATAAAAAAAGTTACAGCCCTTTGAAGTTACAAAATAAAAATCGATTTTTTACAATATATCGAAAACTATTAAAGATATTTTATTGAAAATTGACATGTGGCATTTTTATGGCAGTAGTATCTTATGAAAAAATTATAGTGAAATTTAGATATCCCATAAAATTTGTATGGGGGTTTTGTTCCTTTAACCCCCCCCCCCCCCCAAACTTTTGTGTACGTTCCAATTTAATTATTATTGTAGTACCATTAGTTAAACACAATGTTTTAAAAACTTTTTTGCCTCTTAGTACTTTTTCGAAATGTCGAGTTTTATCGAGATATTTCGAATATTTGTCAAATCCACCACATATTTGTATAATATGGAGATTATGTACGATTATGGAGACTTAGTAATAATATGAAAATGTATTTATGATTTACATTTTTAGGTATATTTTGAGCCATATTAAAAAAGAAGCCGCAACTCGATAAAAACTGGCTTAACGAAAAAATACTAAAAGCCAAAAAAGTTTTAAAAATATTTAATTTAACTAATGGTGCCACAATAATAATTTAATTGAAACGTACACAAAAGTTTGGGTGGTTTAAGGGAAGAAAACCCCCATACAATTTTTATGCGGTGCACAAATTTCACTATGTATAATTTTTCTTTAAGATGTTCCTGCCATAAGAATGCCACATGTCCATTTTCAATAAAAAATCTCTAATATATTTTGCTATATTCGAAAAAATCGATTTTCATTTTGTTGCTTCAAAAACTTTTTTTATGTGCATATTTGTACTAAGGTAAGTTAGGTTCATTCGAACTATTTTTGGTCCCAGAATATGTGGTTTAATTTATGACCTGTATTTTTGTTACACCCTGTATATATTCGTCAACAACCTCAATATTGACATTATATTTATATTAATATTTATTCTGCCATTTGTATTTGTCATGATTTTCGTTTTACTCATGTTTATTTTTAATCATATCTTCTCTGATGCGTGTGCTAATTGAGTCAGCATTGTGGCTAGTAGTTCTTCTTGGTTGGTTGTGATAAGGACAACATCATCGCAATATCTGAGGTGATTGAGATTCTTTCCGTCTATGTAGATACCCATGTCTTCCCATTCCAGTTCTTTAAAGACGTCTTCCAGAGCTAAGGTGGAGAGTTTTGGGGATATTACATCTCCTTGTCTTACGCCTCTACGTGAAACACTATATATAAATTCTTCTTTTTAAAGTTCCTTCTCCTCGAGTTTAGAAACTCTCGGTTCAACTTCTGAAGGTTGGCTACTACAATTTCAAATTCTTGTCTGTCTTGTCTTGTCTTTTCCTTTCTAGTCCGCTCTTTCTCTCGATCTTTCCTTTCACTATTAGTTGAGCATATTGATACTTATTGGTTCTTAGTATGTAGCCTAAGTATGATTTTTTTAATAACTTTCACTGTGTTAACAAGTTCTCGTTTTTTGTTTATTCTATGCAGCACTTCTTCGTTTGGGGTAAGCGATGTCCATGAAATTTTAAGGATTCTCCGGTAGATCGAGATTTCAACATTTCAAAGTCCCCCAATTTGTTTATAGGGGCCCCGAAAAGGGGCACTGGAGGTGACTAGGACCACGGAGGATAACGTGAAAGAAATTCATGATCTCGTAATGGTATACCGCCGACTGAAGGTTCGCGACATAGCTGAGATAGTGGGCATCTCAAAACATCGCGTGGTTCATATTTTGTATTAAATTCTGGGCATGAGAGAGCTGTCGGCGCGATGGGTGCAGAGTTTTCTCACTCAGACCAACAAGCGCAACCATGAGACAGCTTTAGACAAGTGTCTGAAGCTGTTTTAGAGTTATCCGAAGGTCTTTATACGTTGCTTCATAACCGTCCACGAAACATGGATCCACCGGTACTCACCAGAGACCAAAGAGTAGTCGATAGAGTAGATGTCACCGCTCGAACGTGCTGAAAGAGGACGAAGACTGTCCTATCGGCCGGAAAGTGATGGTCACCGTTTTCTGGCATTAACAAGGTTTGATCTATATCAACGTCCTGGAAAAGGGCAAAAAGAGCGCAGAGCTTTAGTATGCCGCATTAGTGCCCGATTCGACACCGAATTGCAGAAAAAACACCATCACAACGCACCGGCTCATACCTCTACCGTAGCCATGGCCAAACTTATGGAATTTGACTATGAACTTGTATCCCATCCACCGCAGTCTCCAGATTTAGCTCTGTACGACTTTTTTTGTTTTCAAACTTAAGAAAGTCACTCACCGGGCAGAAATTTAAGTCGAATGAGGAGTTCATCGCCGGCATGAGAGCCTATTTTGCAGACTCCGAGAAAACTTATTTTTCAGACGGGTTAAAGAAGTCAGAGCATCGCTAGATTATGTGTATCGAGCTAAAAGGAGACCACGATCAGGAATAAATCACCAATTTTGCAAAATTTTCGTTATTCTTTTGGAGGCTAAGTACTTATTGGACCGCCCTGTTACAAACAATGAAGTACTGAGAAGAATAGGTAAAGAGAAGAAAGTTGAACTTACAATTAAAGAAAGAAGGCTACAGTATCTCGGAAATGTGATGCGGGGCGAGAAGTACGGCATCCTGCGACTCATAATGCAAGGAAAGATAGATGGCAGAAGAAGCATCGGAAAAAGACGAATTTCATGGCTGAAGAGAGACCTGAGAGAATGGTTTGGATGCAGCTCAAAACAACTATTAACCCTTAAACGCCCAAGGGTGGATAAAAAATGTCCACCTAATGTGGAACGTAATAAACATATTTATTACGTGTTCCAAAATTTTTCAAAAATTATTTATTGTTAATTTTATCGAATGTTAATTTGGTTCTACCGATATTTTTAAAAATAAAAGTAATATCTTGAATTCAAAATATGGGTGGGTACAAAATGTCCACCCTTGGGTAAAGGCTTCTATATAATTTCTCGTTGACAGGAACATAATGCACATAATTATCGACGTATAATTACATAATCGACATAATAATTATAATAATAATCGAACAATAATTATTATTCGTCACACTAATAAGGACGTAAAGGAAGAATGTCAAAAATCGACAAA
Organism: Diabrotica virgifera virgifera; assembly: GCF_917563875.1. Taxonomy (NCBI): domain Eukaryota; kingdom Metazoa; phylum Arthropoda; class Insecta; order Coleoptera; family Chrysomelidae; genus Diabrotica; species Diabrotica virgifera. Next base: position 40,469,918 of record NC_065448.1, read on the forward strand.
TCTGAATTACTGGCTTTTACAGGTATGTTAATTTTAATGTACATCTTAATTTTGTTGTAAGATTTGTACATCCTTTATATTAATATTTTAGAAGACGATGTGTTTACTATGCATAAGATTCTTTACATTTCTTCTGTTTAATTCGCTTCTAACATTTGTAACAACTCTCAATAAATATATTAGCTATTATCGAAGTGGACATTTTTTACCCACCCTTGGGCTTACATGGAACCTATAAAAGGTTGGGAGTTTAATGGTTAAGAGCTACCGCCTCAAAAATTAAAATAACTATGATGATTGCCAACCTCCGTAGCGGAGATGGCACCTGAAGAAGAAGAAGAAGTAGCTGGCAATAGACAAAAGGCAATAATGCTGGTGATGAGTTTATCTATCTAAAGTGATCAATTTACGTGTCCTCAAAGAATGCTGGTGTGGTGACCATTTCGCTATATCTCGGAGGTTTTATAATTTTCTGGGGGTTGGAACGGTGCGGGGATGGAGTTATGAATTCGTACACGTTCACAAAAACATGGGTTGAATTACAATGTAAACGTATATAGAAACTTATCAAAATATTTTATCCAGTATTTTGCATGAACTTGAACTTTATAACTCTCTCCTTCTGTCTATCGCTTTCTTTGTCTCTATCAATTCCATGTAAAGTGTAATTTATAATATATATGATTTTTAAGATTAAATGTGTCTAAAAATCGGTTTTATTATTAAAAATCATTGATAGATTCATGAGTTTTGCGAGCCGCCCCGTAGATTCCAGAATTACACCCATACATTTCCCATTTTTGTATCTAAATAGACGATTCCGTCTCAAACTTCACGTATTTTCGTATATTAGTATCTGCAAAAGTAGGTATGTACTATTAAGAAACGTAAAACTAGCATTTTCTAAATAAAAATCGCTGTTTTCATTAAAAAGTTCAGTACCTATCTAAAAGCTATGCAGCTGAATTCATCAGCATCATCAATGGTGCTACAGCCCTATGAAAGAGCCTCGACCTTCCCAAGTCTATTACGTCAGTCAGTACTATCCATTGCCAACCGTTGTCGTTTGCTGCGCCCATTTTACTCCCATCCTCATCCACACCATCCTTCCATCTGAGTTTTGGCCTACCCCTATTTCTACTTCCCATAGGTTGTGACATAAGGATTCTTCTAGGAGGGTTGTTCTACTGTGATCTTGCTAGATGCCCTGCCCATCTTAGTCTTCCTATTTTTATAAGAGATACTATGTCTTTACCACCAAATTTTTGTCTATATCTGTGGTATGATCAGATGCCACCGAATATTCCTCTCAGGATCAGGATCCTTCGTTCAAATAAAAGCAGAAGGTTTTCATCTGCCTTGGAGATGGTCCAAGCCTCTGATCCATATGTCAACACTGGTTGTATAAGGGTTTTGTACATGGTTATTTTTGTTTTTTGGCTAAAGTTTCTGCTTCTCATATGTCTTACTTACTTACTTACGTATCCTCTTCGTTCCCACTGGAACATAGGGCATCTACTGTCATTCTCAATTTTTGCCGATCTTGTTCTTTTTCTTTAACTTCTTTCCAGGTTCTTATATTTCCATATTTCTCATGTCTACTCACTCCAAAATAGCATTTGTCTGCCAGGATTATCCTTCGCTTGATTTCTTCCGTCATGACGTTTTCCTTGGTGATCAGGGAGCCTAAGTATGTGCATTTGTCCACCACTTCAAATTTAGAGTTATCAACCGTGAATTGGCGACCGATGTTTCTGGCTCTTTTGCTGGGTGTTGATGGGCGAAATCTTAGTTTTCTCCTCGTTTACTTTCAGGTCCATATTTTTTGAGGCATTTGAGAAGGTGGTACACATTTCTTCTAGCTTGCGTGTTGTGCGGGCAACTAGGTCCACGTTATCTGCATATGCCAAAATTTGGGATGATTTATTAAAAATATTTCCTCTGTTGTCTATTCGGGCATCTCTGACCGCCTTTTCTAGAGCTATGTTGAAGAGGAGACACGCCAGCGCATCTCATTGTTGCAGCCCAACATTCGTTTCAAACGCCTGTGATTGTTCGCCCTGTATTTCGACTTTGCAAACAACTTTACGCATTGTAGCCTTAACCAATCTTATCAGTTTATCAGGGATGTGGAATTCATCCATAGCATAAACGGAAGACATTTGACCAATGCGTTGTTCTTATTATGACATACGGAGCAGAAACTCTCACGCTCACAAAAACAACAGCACTAAAAATGTGAGTGGTACAAAGGTGCATGAAAAGTTCGATTCTCAGCGTGACAAAAAAAGACAAAATAAGGAACCAAGACCTAAGGAAAAAACAGGTATCACTAATGTTGTCGAACGTATAGCCAAGCTGAAATGGATTTGGGCAGGTCACGTAGCACGTAGCGAAAACTAAAAGACTAAAGATGGCCCAGAAAACTAATTGACTGGTTCCGAAGAGAAGATAAACGTAGCAGAGGACAACCACCAACACGCTGGATGGACGACATTAAACGAATATCCAAGAAATGGCAACAAGACGCACAGAACCGTGGAGAGTGGCGAAATATGGGAGAGACCTATGTCCAGCAATGGACAATAAAGGTTGCATGATGATGCAACAATATAAATAATTTTATTTAGATTAAATGTGTCTAAAAACCAGTTCTATTATTAAAAATCATTGATAGATTCATGAGTTTTGCGAGCCGCCCCGTAGATTCCAGAATTACACCCATACATTCCTCATTTTCGTATCTAAATAGACGATTCCGTCTCAAACTTCACGCATTTTCATACATTAGTATCTCCAAAAGTAGGTATGGACTATTAGGAAACGAAAAACTAGCATTTTCTAAATAGAAATCGCTGTTAACATAAAAAGTTACTATCTAAAACCTTTGCAGCTGAATTTTCAGATCTCAACTCCGTTTATATTGCCACATAATGTCTAATAGGCCACTCACCGTGAGACACTCTATATAAATTCTTCTTTTTAAAGTGTCTTCTCCTCGAGTTTAGAAACTCTACGGTTAAGCTTCTGAAGGTTGTCTACTACAATTTCAAATTCTTGTCTCTCTACAACTCTTCTCACTAGCTGTTCAAAATTTAGTCGTATCCATTGTTGGATGTTTCTTAGCCAGAATAGTCTTTTTCCACCTCCCTCTACCGAAAGTATACTTTTCCGGACCTGATTGTAGGGAGCAAAGTTGTACTTTTCCTCCCTAGGAAGGAAAATATTTTTCCTCCCTAGGGAGGAAAAGTAAAAGTGACGTCATGATATTTCATTCATGAAATACAACTTATTGACGCCCTGTACAATATCTATTTTCTATTACGTAAGTATCTATACATTTTTTCTTTATTTATAAAACACCCTGTATTTTGCAGAATATATATTTGACAGTTGAGTTATATTGTACCTACTTGTTAGTTTTAGTTTTAATAAATTTTGTTGGTTAGTTACATAAATAAATTAAGTAAAAATGAAAAAATGACTTGTTATTTGAGGAAGGTGGAAAAACCATATGTATAACATGGGAGTAAAGTGACTTTTCCTCCCTTGAATGATTACAGTAAACTTCATTCTCGGGAGGAAAAGTAGAACTTTCCTCCCTTGTCATACAAATAGCTATTCCTTTCTAGTCCTCTCTTTCTGTCGATCTTTCCTTTCACTATTAGTTGAGCATATTGGTACTTATTGGTACTCAGTATGTTGCCTAAGTATGATGTTTTATATGTTTAATCTATAAGTACAGCACTTCTTCGTTTGGGGTATCCAATGTCCATGAAATTTTGAGGATTTTCCGGTAGATCCACATTTCAAAGGCCCCCAAGTTGTTTACAGGGGTCTCAAAAAGGGTCACTGGGTGTGACTAGGACTACGGAGGATAACGTGAAAGAAATTCATGATCTCGTATTGGTAGACCGCCGACTGAAGGTTCGCGGCATAGCTGAGATAGTGGGCATCTCAAAACATCGCGTGGTTCGTATTTTGCATGAAATTCTGGGCATGAGTAAGCTGTCGGCGCGATGGGTGGCTCGTTTTCTCACTCAGACCAACAAGCACAACCATGAGACCATTTTAGGATTGTATCTGAAGCTGTTTAAGCGTTATCCGAAGGACTTTATACGTTGCTTCATAACCGTCCACGAAACATGGATCCACCGGACTCACCAGAGACCAAGGAGTAGTCTATAGAGTAGACGTCACCCCGCGAACGTGCTCCGAAGAAGGCGAAGGTTGTCTTTATGGGCCGGAAAATGATAATCACCGTTTTCTGGCATTAACAAGGTTTGATCTATGTCAATGTCCTGGAAAAGGGCAAAACGAGCACAGTGCTTTAGTATGCCGCATTAGTGCCCGATTCGACACCGAATTGCAGAAAAAACACCATGACAACGCACCGGCTCATACCTCCACCGTAGCCATGGCCAAACTTGTGGAATTTGACTATGAACTTCTATCCCATCCACCGTTTTCTCCTGATTTGGCCCTGTACAACTTTTTTTGTTTTCATATTTAGGAAAGTCACTCACCGGGTAGAAATTTAAGTCGAATGAGGAGTTCATCGCCGCCATGGGGGCCTATTTTGCACACCCCGAGAAAACGTATTTTTCAGACGAGTTAAAGAAGTCAGAGCGTCGCTAGAATATGTGTATCGAGCTAAAAGGAGACCTCGATCAGGAATAAATCACCAATTTTCCAAAATTTTCGTTATTGTTTTGAAGGCTAAGTACTTATTGGACCGCCCTAGTAGGACATAGTTACAAACAATGAAGTACTGAGAAGAATAGGTAAAGAGAAGGAAGTTGAACTTACAATTAAAGAAAGAAAGCTACAGTATCTCGGAAATGTGATGCGGGGCGAGAAGTATGGCATCCTGCGACTCATTAGATTAGATTAGATTATGTGAGGTCGTTAAGGCTATGGAGCCTCTTAGCACTTCGACCTATAAAGATCTTTTGTGCATACCTTAATCTAGTTAAAATCTAGGATGCCAATACTTCTGATTAAATTTATTAGCATCCTAGGTATCTTGTTTCCTATGTCAGAAGGCGTTAGGGTGACCTTTTCTAGGAATTTAAGTCGTTTGCAGAACAGTGCTACGCAATTGCATAGAATGTGTTCTGCCGTTTCTTTTTCGTTGTCACAGAAACGACAGTTCTCACTATCTGATTTGCCCTATTATTTTCAGATGATATCTCAGAGGGCAGTGACCAGTGAGAAGGCCAGTGACCATTTTTATATCTTTTTTACTTATTTCGAGAAGGCGGTTTGTTGCACTAGGCGATACCTTTACGAGCCTTTTTGTTTGCCTTTGTCCTGGTGTGTCGGACCAGTATAGTTGTAGTTGATTGAGTTCCCAGGTCCGAAGTTCCTCTCTGATGTGGCTTTTTGGTAGTCCACAGAAGGGTTCTGGACCTTGGAATGGGGTATTGGCCCCTTCTTTTGGGAGGCTATCAGCTTCCTCATTTCCTGCAATTCCCTTGTGACCTGGCACCCACATAAAAGTTACTTTGTTGCGTTCTGCCAGCTTCTTAAGGGATTGTTTACAGTCCCAAACCAACTTTGACTCACAAGTAAATGACGTTAGAGCCTTTAAGGCAACTTGGCTGTCTGATAAAATGAAGACTTTTGCCGAGTGTCTCGGTTGAGACATTCTTGGGCACTAATCTGTATGGCATGTATTTCTGCCTGAAAGATAGTTGGGGCGTTTCTAAGAGATTTGGATATCCTGAAATTTAGCCCAGTAACTCCCACTCTTGCCCTTTCAACTATCTTAGATCCATCTGTATACCATACGAGTGAACCTTCCTCCAGTTTCGGTTAAACTGTTTCATCCATTTGGTGGTTTTTTATGACCACTTCAAATGGTGTTTCGAAGTCGAATTTGACTGACATGACGTCTGTCGGCTTATCCTTAGAATTCAAAGTAATTTCTTCTAAGATTTTAAGATGGCCCACTAGATCGCCAGGTTTCATTATTTGTGTCTGTCGCAGCTTTAAAGCGGTGGTTACTGCCTCCCTCCTTATGCAGAACTGCAGAGGAGGAAGGTTCAGCATCGCCTCTAAGGCTGCCGTGGGGTATGTTGACATTGCTCCTGTGATTCCCAGACAAGCTAGTCGCTGCACTTTTTACAGCTTGGTGATAACTGTTGTTTGTTGCGTTTTTGGCGACCATATGAGTGATGCGTATGTGACCATCGGCCTAATAATTGTTTTATATGTCCAGAGAGTCATTTTCGGTTTTAGGCCCTAAGCCTTTCCAAATGTCTTGCGGCAGGTCCAACTTACCACCAAGGCTCTGGATCAGATTTTTTCAATATGACTATTCCAGGTCAGTTTTTGATCTAGGGTTACCCCCAGATATTTTACTTCTCTGAAGTAGTCTAATGTGATGCCATTCATAATTGGAGCCTGTAAATTGGCATCCTGCGACTCATAATGCAAGGAAAGATAGATGGCAAAAGAAGCATCTGAAAAAGACGAATTTAATGGCTGAAGAGAGACCTGAGAGAATGGTTTGAATGTAGCTCAAAACAACTATTTAGAGCTACTGCCTCAAAAATTAAAATAGCTATGATGATTGCTAACCTTCGTAGCCGAGGTGGCACCTGAAGAAGAAGAAGAAGAAGAAGGAGAAGAAGACGAAGAAGTAGCTGGCAATAGGCAAAAGACAAAAATACTGGTGATGAGTTTATCTATCTAAAGTGATCAATTTACTTGTCCTCAAAGGATGCTGGTGACCATTTCGCTATATCTCGGAGGTTTTATAACTTTATGGGATGGGTGTTGGAACGGTGCGGGGGATGGAGTTATGAATTCGTACACGTTCACAAAAACATGGGTTGTATTACAATGTAAACGTTTATAGGAACTCAAAATAGAATCAAAATATGTTATCCAGTATTTTGCATCAATAATATTGAACTTTATAACTCTCTCCTTCTGTCTCTATCGCTTTCTTTGTCTCTATCAATTCCATATAAAGTGTAATATAATGTATATATCTTTTAAGATTAAATGTGTCTAAAAACCGGTTCTATTATTAATAACATTGATAGATTCATGAGTTTTGCGAGCCGCCCCGTAGATTCCAGAATTACACCCATACATTCCCCATTTTTGTATCTAAATAGACGATTCCGTCTCAAACTTCACGTATTTTCGTATATTAGTATCTGCAAAAGTAGGTATGGACTATTAAGAAACGTAAAACTAGCATTTTCTAAATAAAAATCTCTGCCAGAAAACGAGATGTAGGAGGAGACGCGCGCAGATTTGGCTTTTCTCTGGGAACCCGAGCTAGAAAATAGGCAGTCACTGCGGACTCCCTGAGTTGTGTGGTGCTCCTGGACCTCTTTGTCATCAACTGTAAGTACCTCTTATTCTTAATACTCACTTTTCTTTTATATCGTACATACATACCTACATATATACACCACTTCATTAAAAAACATGTTCAAAATCAAATTATAGTGTAACGTGTAAAGTGTGTGTTGAGTAAATGCCTTGTTACTTAGTAAAGTCGACTTCATTGTCTTTACAAAGAAACGCTTACTCTATCCGAACGTCTGCCGTCCCTCAGGTGAAAATCCTGGTACACAGATCCTTAAAATTCATATACCCCTGTGATTCCAGTTCTAAATACTGAATTAAAAGTTATACATACAATAATTTTTAAAATTAACCTACTATGTATTAAAACATTTTACCACCTTTTTCTCATAACTCGTTTTCATGATACAGTATGTCGGTCGTGTGATGATGTAAGAGTGACGTAAGTCTAAAAAGTTATTTTTGGATGACAATCTTTGGTGCCCCACTAATTACCAGCTGGATTTTTTTTATTTCAATGTTGTAATAATATTCGTCCACATAATTTACTGTTCTCCACTTTTTACTATAGTAGATTATGTGACCCAATTCTTCTTAACATTTAATTGTTTTAGCTTATATATATTTTTTGTTTCTCGTGTATATATTTCTCCAATTCTGTTACTAAGACGTTCTTTATACATATTCTGTTATTCCTAGAACTTCTTCTTCTTCTTCTTCTTCTTCTTCTTCTTCTTCTTCTTCTTCTTCTTCTTCTTCTTCTTCTTCTTCTTCTTCTTCTGGTTCCTATCCGTTTTGGATGTTGGAAATCATATTGACAATCATAATCTTGCTCGCTGCGGCTCGAAACAGTTCCATTGAGTTTTCTTAAACCATGTTCTTAAATTCCGCAGCTCCTTCTACCGGGTCCCAGCTTACCTTTGACTTTACCTTGCAATATGGACTGGGGCAGGGAGTAACGGTGCTGATTTCTCATGATGTGTCCCAGATACTGCAATTTTATGCGTTTGATGGTAATCACAATCTCCGGTTGCTTCTTCATTCTTCCTAGAGCTTCGTTGTTCGTAATCCTTGCTGTCCATGATATTCTCAGTAGTATTCTATAAAGCCACATCTCAAATGCTTCAAGTTTTTTAATAGTGGTGTCTGTAAGCGTCCAAGCCTCCGCTCCTTACAACAATATAGAGAAAATGTAACATCTCAAATGTCTCATTTTTGTATCTAGACTATAACCTATAATAATAGTCTCCCGTTTTATACCGCTCACGTGGCTTTGGGAGTATAGCAGGGTAGTCTGCTATATCTAGGGCCTACGGTATACAAGGAAGGTAACAGGGCCAGTGCTACGCTTCAACCGCCTATTATTACCCCTGGTTTAACCCAAGGTACTCATTTTATTCAGGCTGAGTCGACCTGGGGCCTATAAACATTTTAAAAATGTCTAGTTGTTCTTGCCGGCGCGCCAATTTGAACTCCGGACCACCGGCACGCTAGCCTAGCACACTACCACTCGGCTATGCCGGCCCATCTAGACTATAACATCTATAACATCTATAACCTAACATCTATAACATCTAGATTATAACCTACTATCCTAGAACTTACATTTCACAAATTACTACCAACGAATATATATTTTATATGTGTTGTTACTACCCTGCTCAAGGTGAAGCTGTTGAGTGTCCATGCACAGGCGTAGCCAGGTTTTAGTTTCGGAGGGGGTTCAAAAAAGTAAAACGACTAAAACTACATAAAATAACCTTTATATCCATAATAAAAATTTGAAATATGTTAATATCTTAACTTTTCGGGGAGGGTTTGAACCCCCAAGACCCCCCCTGGCTACGCCCGTGTGTCCATGTGTTCACTTAATAGAACTGAATAGAATGTGTCTATTCCATTGGTTATCCACTGTAGTGATTCTTCTTCTTGACATACCTATCCTTGACGAATGTTGGCAATGATCATGGCAATCTTTATCTTATCTGCAGCAGTGCGAAAAAGCTGCAAAGATGTTATGTTGAACCAGGATCTGCGGTTCTTTTACCAGGATTTTCTTATTCTGCCGGTACCTCGCTCTCCAAATATTTTTCCTTGCGGGAGGGCATATTGTAATGATACCTTAAGTATATTGAAATTAGTAATCCTATACTTAATTTAATAAATCAAGTGCTCGCATTTAAATTTTCTTTTCTAGAAATTACGGTTAAAATCTACTTCGGTGAATCAAAGACTATTTTTAGATTTTCCGTTTATTTTTATATCGTCGGTGTTGTTTTCTAATTCCCCTTGAAAAGGATTGGTGAAAAAGGAGCGGAGACAAGACACATTCCTGTCGGATAACACTATTCATAATTATAATAGTGTGTCTGGTGTATCGTACTTTTTGACACTTCAATTGAAATAGTACCGATAGAAACTAAAGTTGTTACCAATTGTACCAAAGGAGTAATAGTATAGTTTAAAAACTAAATTTTATATTGCATATGGTAGATATTACAGCCCAAGTTAAGTCTTGATCTCCTTCAATAAACTTCTCCAAAGATTTAGATCTACTGATGTTCCTTTCCTTTTTCTGTAAGTGCCGTTTCCCTAACGGAGGTTGGATATCATCATCACTATCTTTACTCTATCTAACGCTGCTCTGAAAAATTCTATAGAACTGCATTTAAACCGGTCCCTTAAATTATTCAACCATAATAATCTCCTTCTTCCTATACTCCCTCTTCCTCTTATCTTTCCCTGTATTATCAGTCTTGGCATTTCATATCGCTGGCCCCTCATTACGTGTCCCAGATATTCTAACTTTCTTATGTTTATTGTGTTTATTATTTCGTATTCTTTGCTCATTTCTCGCAATGCTTCCGTGTTGGTTTTCTTCTGTGTCTATACTATTTTAAGCATCCTTCTGTAACACCACATTTCAAATGACTGTAGCTTATTTAAGTTTTCTTACTCCAATGTCTAGGTTTCAAGTCCATATTGCAGTATTGAAAACACGTAGTAGCATCTCAAAGCTCTTACTCTCAGTACTAATCTAATGTGACTATTAATTTCATATTTACAAACACACTTTTGTTCTCATCCATCCAGATTACGTGTGTAGCCCCCCATAATCGCTGCAGCCTCGTGTATTTTGCTAGTGTTGGTTCTCTAACTAATTTTTTCAAATTCAAATTCTCCAATGTTCTACGAGATAGTTCATGAGTGTTCCCTAAGTTGCTCTCTATGATATCTTTCGTAAATGATCGTGAATGTCCTACCGTAACATGACTGTTGATGTAAGGCGCCCTCTGTCAGGTTCATATAAAAGCATAACGATACACGATAGCCAAGTTCTTCGTCGACTTGTAGAGTACATGCCTATATACAGACATTTATAGGTCAAGGGCAACCAAGGGTCTACATTTTTATACCAGTGAACATTTCCACTACATTTATAAATATAGCCTATTTTGGCCTTAGGTTGAAGACCTATTTAGCCAGAAAATTTGTGGTGTAATCAAAAACGGTTAACTTTCACTCAATTTCCTAAACTTCTTATTGAAAAGAGTATTGATGACTGACAGAGAGATAGAGAAATAACAGCCCATGTTGGATGTTTTTTTTGGATAGCCATCTACAGGGTGTCCAGAAACTCTCCCGACAAACGAGCAGCGCAAATTCTTCAGATAATTTTAAGACAGCTTAACCCAATTCACCTAGTCCGAAAATGCTTCCTAAGGGAGCTAGACATGTTCCGCAGCTACAACCTAGACATATTTTGCACTGCCTCCAATGGGCTCCAGAACACATATAGCGCCTTCATCAGTTTCAGAATTTTGTGCCTTTTTTAAACGAGACCAGAATCTGTTCAGATAGTGAAAGTCGTGTTTGGCCAGAGCCAACAAGAACTGCACAACTAGCACATGTCCATCCCACAGTTCCTTTCACTTGTGGCAGTGTTATGTTTTGAGCAGGTATTAAGGGAGGTGGACGCACGCAATTGGTGGCTTTGAAGGGACTCTAACAGGACAAAGGTACGTCACACGGATTTTAGAACTTCGTGTAAGATTATAGCGAGGAGATGTGTATTTATGGATGATAACTCAAGCGGATAATGACTATCTTGAGACAGTAGATATTCGCGTTTGGAGTGGCCTGCGATGTCTCCATACATGAACCCCATTGAACATGCATGGAATATACTCTCCAGATCTGTTCATGCCCGAAGGAATCTTCCTGGAACCCATCATGACCTTACAGTTGCCTTTAGAGAAGAATGTAAGAATTTGCCACAGGAAATAATTGATCGACTTGTTAGAAGTCTTAGAGCTCGAATCGAGGATTGTAACGATGTACATGGTAGAGATACGCTTCTTCTTCTTCTTCTTCCTACTTTATAAATAGACTCATGCTTGTTTTACTTCAATTTTTAGCCTCAGTTGAAGTTGTCTGACCATCTTTTCCTGGGTCGTCTCAATGATCTTCTTTCATTTGGCGATTTGTTTCTTGCTATTCGTACTATTCTATTTTCTGTCACTCTTTCTGTGTGTTGATTCCATTTTATTTTTCTTCTTTTGGTCTACATGTTTATTTCCTCTATACCACATATCTGTCGTATTTCCTCACTTCTTACTCTGTCTTTTAGAGTTTGGTTTGTTATTTTTCGTAAGACTTTCATGTCTGCTATTTCCGGCAGTCTTTGTGTTTTCGCCGTATCCGATCTTGTTTCCACTTTCCACTGTGTACGTCATTATCGCTCTTATTGTTGATTTATATATCCTGGGTTTCGTTTCCATTGTGAGGTATTTGTTTCTCCAGATTGTGTTGTTGAGACATCCTGCTGCTCTGTTCGCCATGTTCACTTGTGTTTGTACTTCTTCTTCCACTTTTCCACTTTTTTCCCAAGTATTCCGTTTCCATCACTTGTTCTATTATATTGTTATTTACGACAAGTTTACATCGTCTCGGTTCCGTTGATATCACTATCGATTTAGTTTTCTCTGTTGATATCACCATGTTGTATATGAGCGCCGTGTCTTCGAAACCTTTAATTTATCTTTGAAGGTCATCTTCATTTTCGGTTGTGATTATGGCGTCGTCGGCGTAGCATATTATCTTTGTTTCCTCTTCTCCCATTCTATATCCTCTTCTTTTTTAACTTTCTTTATGATTTCATCCATTATCAGATTAAATATTAATGGTCTCAGCGAATCTCCTTGTCTAATGCCAGTTTCATACTTGATAGGTTGCGATAGTTTTCTTTAACATCTTACCATAGCTCTGTTATCTTTATAATATAATTATTATATTCTCAATGGTTTTTACTAAATCCAGTGATATTCCCTTTTCATATAATAAATTGATAGTGTCTCGAATTCCCACTCTATCAAACGCTTTCTTCAAATCTCTCAGGCACATAAATATGCTGGTTTGTTGTATTCCAGCGACTTTTCTTTTATTTGTCTTATTACAAAAACTGAATCCGTGCATAATCTTCCTGGCCCAAATCCTTGCTGTTCTATTCTCTCTCTCTTAGTCGCTCTTATTCTTGTTGTCAATTTGAGTGTTGTATTTAGAAGATTTATTGCTCGATGCTTATTGGGGCCTTTCTTATCTCCTTTCTTAAAGAACATCAGCATGATCGCTCTCCTCCATTCATCTGGTGTTCTGTTCGTGGTGATTATTTTATGAATAAGAAGTTGCGATTGATGTACAAGGTAATCACATCCATATTTTAAAAATGGAAATACGCGATATTAAAATTATTGTTTAATGCATTTTAATTAGAAATAAATTTTTTAGTTTTTAATTTTTTATTTATTAAAAAAACACTATCTCTTTTAAACAAAAAATAACTGTCAACGTTATGATAGTTTTTGATAAGTGACAATAGTTTCTGAAAATAGTTAATAACATCGACAATTTTGTGTGGTGCATAGTGCATAACTTTTTTAAAATATGTGTATAAAACAGAAAATGTAATATTATAATAAGTTAAATCTACATTTTATTCCTAATCACGTGAAGTATCTAAGTATAGCTACAAAACCTGAACAATCGCTTGCTTGTTCTGTTTACACATATTTTCGTTCTTACGACAGCTTGAACTCTTGCCATATATTTCGCTTTAAAAATAGACAAAGCTAAAAGGTACAATACAAAAAAACCGATATTTAAAGTATATAAATATCCTCAATTTCATTGTGTCACGAACTTTGGTTTGCTTGGTACGATTTAAATCAGGAATGATAATTTAGATTTAGAAGATTGATTGGCTTGTTTGATATTCATGAAACATATTCTTTTCGGTTGGTATTTTATGAAATATCAGTAAATTATCACTAAATATCCAACAAAAAAATAAAATATAGAGCATAATAAAAGAATAAATGGAAAATATTAGAAATTAGAATGATTCTGGAACTATTTTCTGATAACATTTTATATTAAACAGTCCGAAAATCTTAAAATAAACTTTCTCAATATAAAAAATGGTATCTTTATCTCTTTCCTTTTCTCTCATCTCTCTCTCTCTCTCTCTCTCTCTCTCTCTCTCTCTCTCTCTCTCTCTCTCTCTCTCTCTCTCTCTCTTTCTCTTTACTACCTTCCCTCCTTATGGAACATCTGGCGCTCTTTCGTTTCTTCGCCAGAAACGAAAGATGGCTGATTGGCTGGATCAACCCATCCGTGTCTGTTTTATTCCTTTGAAATTTTCTCTACAAGTCTTTTCCATTCACCTATATTGTTTTCCACCAAGATCTTTGTCTGACAGCTCTTCATCTTGTTATGTATTAATAAGACTTCAGACATTACAATTTAAGGTTTATTCAAGAACGATTATACCCTGTTTTTAAACTAGGAGAAATAATTCTTTACCGCGCCGTAATACTTATTTGTAATTGGTCCAACCTCATAGGCCTGGATCCAGGGGATCCAGGCCTATCCAGGGGATTCACCGGACAAACTTTGATATACGGGAACACTGGAATAGGGGAAGTTTTAATTGTGGAACAGGTTAAAAATTTGGAACGTCAGACTACGAAAACGTCCCATGTATTTTGTCGAACAGAACTTCCAATTGATTTGTTACCCTTTCATTAAACTCTCATGCAAAAATCAGACTGCTATTTATCACCAACATAATTCCTCTCATTTGACATGTTTTACGTGCCGGACTTATTAAAATGACCAGTTGGTGATAAATACCAATCTGATGTTTTCATGGGAGTTTAATGAAAGGGCAATAAATCGATTGAAAGTTCTGTCCGACAAAATTCATGGGACGCTTTCGTAGTTTGACGTTCCAAACCTGTTCCATAATTAAATCTTCCCCTGTTCCAGTGTTCCCATACATCAAAGTTTGTCCGACTCGACACCGTTAAGCTATTATCAAATTTTTAGCTTGCTATTAGTCAACTTTTTTTTGGTACTCGGGATCCAGGCCTAACAGGCAAGTTTACTCCACTGAAACGTTTGACGTTTATGAAATTTTGACACTATTGCAATTTTATACGTTAATTAAGTTATATCGACGATTTTTTGTGTTTTCTGCGTTATTCCTTTAATTTTCAGATTTTTAGTCTGCTTTAATATATAAAAAAAAAACAGTTGTTTTTAGAACTCTTCAGCGACGTATTAATATATCTAATTATTTACGGATTACCGTCGAAGGCCGAATGATCAACCAAAAAGAATGTAAGGTGAGTCGGGGTAAGATCGCACCAAAAAATGTAAACATGAAATTTGTCTGACAATTGTAAAATGAAAATTAGGCATAGAATTATAATAATATGCATACTCTACTTTCAAGACATACTCTATTCATCTACAAGGTTAGATTTGTAGTTAACAAAACCGTATTACTGAAATATTAAAAATAATAATATATAGTCAGTGTCCGATCTTATACCTACTTATGGGGCAAGACAGAACAAGAGGTCAAAATTGTACAGAACATTCATTTGTCCCAATAAGGTGGAAGTTCGAATTCCGGTCTTCCCCAATGAGAAAATAAATTGTCTGTGCAAACGATGGCAGTAATTTAGTATTTTATTTAAGTCAGTATATAACAAGAAATAATGTAATGCTTATGAACAAAACTGGACATAAAGGAAAGTCCCATTATAACTAAATGTGTGCTTAAATAACTACAAAATAAAAAGTAATTTCTGGTGAAACTTAAAAAATACAACATTAGTAATTTTAGCACAAGTTCATGCCAGAAAATTCAATATTGAAAGTCATATATGAGCCTCGACGATCTTTCTCAGGTTCTGGTAAAATCATTACAATTGTATCTTTCGTTACAGTATCTTCGTCGGGTTGCTCGGGCCAAAAAAACTGGGCACTGTTATGCTTATGTTTTAAGCATTTTACCAGGTATTCATCATTCAATGTGTTCACCTCGAATAAGGATTTATTTTCTGTGGGGCAAGACCGAATAGCTAAATTTAGTTAAAAAAACACACTAAATATAAGAATATTCACTTCCTAAAATAAGTGTAAGTAAGCACGCTCCAACTTTGGTGCCATCCAACTAATCCGTAAAGCAAGCGAAAGCACTACCGGTGACGTGATTTTACGAAGTAATCCGAGTTACAGCGACTGTGGACGGTCTTCCCCCAGATTCGATCTTACCCCGACTCACCTTATTTGATGATTTTTCTTGTGACATTGTTGGGTGTGAATCTGTCTTTTTTGTTTACTCCTCCTGGTTTAAAAACAGGGACAAGCATGGATCACCTTGATAATCAAGACAAAGAACTAAATGAAACATCAAAATTCTTAAAACTGGAAGAATGACAACTGTCAAAACTACTTGACCCTGTCTCTAGTTTAGTTCCCGGTTACTATGCTTTGTTTTTAAACCAGGAGGAGTAAACTGAAAAGACAGATTCACACCCAATAATGTCACTAGAAAAATCACCAAATTCAACTTCTTTTTTGGTTGATCCTTCTACGGTAATCCATAAATAGTATATTATACTAATACCATTAAAGAGATAATAGATAATATCATTAAAGAGATAATATCATTAAAGAGTTCTAAAACCAACTGTTTTTCATATAAAAGTAAACTAAAAATCTAAAAATTAAAGATTAGATTACACAGAAAACACAAAAATCGCCGATATAACTTAATTAACCTATAACATGCCAATAGTGTCAAAATTTCATAACAGTGGAGTAAACTTGCCTGCGGTTGGACCAATTATTACGAACAAGCATTACAGCGCGGTAAATTTGAATTACTCCTCCTGGATTAAAGACAAACTATAGTGACAGTATGTCTTATTATCATTCATATATAAATACATTTTAGGCCAATTCATTCACGATCTCTTGTTACAGTTTTTCTTCTCCAGCATCCAGTCTTCACATCTTCCGTCTGGTTGGTATTCTAGTGCTATCTGGATATATTATTTTGTTTTTTCCTTAGAGTATATCCAATCTATTTCCATTTCTTTCTTTCGATCGTTACTATTATTTTCTCTGCTTTTGTTCTTCTCCATAGTTCTACGTTTGTTATTTTATCAAGCTAGTAAAGTTTTAGAATTTTTCTCAGTGATATATTTACAAAGGTTTGTAATTTTATGGTAGTTGTTTCTTCCTGTCTCCAAGATTCTGCACCATACAATAATATACTCTTAATACAGCTATTAAATATTTTGATTTTCGTTAATTCTGATATATCGCGTATGTCCCAGTTTCTTTAAGGAGTTATACGCATATTGTGCCTTTACTATTCTTTTTTCTACATCTGATCTACTACAGGCTTTTTGTTCGTGATAGACCCCAGATATGCCAAGTTACCTTCCTCTACTCTCTACTTCCTCTATTTGTCTCTATTTGTCTACTAATCTTGTCTCTAAATGTTACTTCCTCTATTTGTCTTCCATTTATTGTAATTTTAGTTTGTTGGCTATTCTTTTTTATGAGTTTTGTTTTTTTTTTGTTTATGTTTATCTGTAAAGCCCATTACATTAGAGTATTTTGCACGCTTGTCGATCTTCTTCTGCATACAGTGCGCTGGAAAATAAATAAGTGTCCCCCCCCATGTTAACTTAGTTATTTTTAGCACATAAGCAAAACGCTCAGACTGGTCGATTTTTAAACTAATCATAGTATATTATAGCATCAATGTTTCGAACATTACGTGATCCCACTTCAGGTGACAGACATAACTTGGATTTTTTTTAAATGGGAAAGTACATCATGTGACACCTCATTTAAAAGCTTTTGAAATACTGGTTACAAAAACGTAAATTTCGGTCCAAAGCTTTTTAAATGAATTTTTTTGGGTGCTGAGAAAACTAATAAGAATTTTTGAAAAATTTAAACGCAAAATGAAAGATTACATTATTACCGAGGGTCAAAAGTTCCTAAATACTTCTATAATGTTTATTTTAATAAGTTACAGGGGTGAAAACGAAGAGAAAATTTAGTATGATTTTTAATTTCAAATATATCATTCAAAAGAAACTTTTTGTTTATTCTAAGGGACTTTCTGCTCTCGGTTATAATGTAGTCTTTCATTCTGCGTTTAAATTTTTCAAAAATACTAATTAGTTTTCTCAGGATTCGAAAAAAATGAATACTTTTTGTAATTAGTATTTGAAAAGCTTCTAAATGAGGTATCACATAATGTACTTTCCCATTTAAAAAAATCAAAGTTATGACTGTCACCTGAAGAGGGATAGCGTAAAGTTCGAAACATTGATGCTATAATATACTATGATTATTTTAAAAATCGACCTGTACGAGCGTTTTGCTTATGTGTTAAAAACAAAGTAATTAATATGGGGGGGGGGGTAACACTTATTCCAGCGCACTGTATAATAAAAAACGACATAATCTCTGTATATTGTGTTTTTTTTTTCAATTGGTGGCAAATCAATTTTGTATACAGCGAGAAGTACAGCATGCAGACATTGTTCAGACGATAACCAGACATGTGAGCTCCATCGTCGCATGGAATTTGAACAGTGTGTGTTACCTGTGCTAATTTATGAAGCGGAATCATTAATACTCACAAAAGAACATTCACGTGACTCAGAGAGCTATGGAGCGCCAGATGTTGGATGTTTCTCTGAGAGAACAATTCCTAAACGAAGAAATACATCGTATAGACCAGGGAATTTAGCACAAAATAAATCGATTTTTAAATACAGGACCTAGACAGGACTGATAACTTTTTGCAATATGTTCAGGATGATGTCAAGAAAAAAGTCTACAATAGAAAAATGGGAGGAAATGCATACTTGCATTTTGAAGTGCATAAAATGCATCCAAAAGTGCATAAACATTTCAAAATGAGTGTATTAAGGGCCAAGTTTTATTACTCGTGGACTTTTGGTGTCATTAAAGATGAATACGTCATCAGAACTGACCACCGAAGCACCTGGTGCACAGGTTCACTGCTAAGGCACGTCATCTGGAATTTCGGCACTACATTGATGCAAACCAATTACTAGGGGGATGGTTTGGGGTTGCTGAACAAGAATAGGCGATCAGCACCGATCCCCGGTGCACTTCCTCAAAACTCCAGAAGATAATATGCCTTACCAGTGACCTTGGGCACTAGGCGCTCTGGGGGTAAGTTCTGATAGCGTAGTCGTATTCAGCTACCTCATAAGCCGCCTAATAATCTATTTGATTGCATTCAGTACGAAAAACCTTCGAAACTAGATGATAACGTTTTTTAGCGGTGACCATGGGCACCAGGTGCTTCGAAAGTCGGTTCTCATAGCTCATTCGTGTTCAGCAACCCCAAAATTCCCGGTGTAATCCGTTTGCATCAATTTAGTGGCGAAATCACCCGAAACTTCAAAAAACTACGTGACTCTAGACACCAGGTCATCCGGGTGTCGTTCTGATGGTATATTCGTTTTCAGCGACCCCAAAAACCTCCGAGCAACAAAACCTGGCCCTTAATATGCTTATTTTGACATGTTTATGCAGTTTTGAATGCATTTTATGCACTTTAAAATGCAACTATGCATTTCCACCCATTTTTCTATTATATACTTTTTTTCTGACATCATCCTGAATACAATGCATTACATCATCACGCCTAGATGGATGACGTCACTAGTATTATATATATATATATATATATATATATATATATATATATATATATATATATATATATATATATATATATATATATATATATGCCAAAAAGTCCTAATTTAAAAATAAAAACCGACCTGTCTGAGGATTTCTCTTAAGATTTGCCCATTCTAGAGATAATGCATTTATGCACACTCAAACGTCCTTACTGTATATAAACTAGGCATGACTCATCGGTTTCACCTTAGTTTCACCGAAGATCGATGGGCCATAATATTCGCAATTTTCTGTTGTTTAGTGGCTGCAGTAGTGATAATATTAACTGGCTTGAGTCTTGAGGTGGCCTTCCAATTTTTCATGGGGCCTGCTGGCTCTTTCTTGAATAAGTGTGCTGACTAAAGGAATATTTAAGTCTCTATAAGTTTTTGGTTAGAAATGTACCACGGGGCATTTGCGATGGTGCGTAGACTTTTTGATTGGGATCTTTGATTTTTGATTGGACGTATTGGACATATTTATGTTTCGTGAACCTTAAGAAATTATTTGACAGGGTCAAATTAAAGGACGTGATCCATTTATTATACTCAAGAGAGGTACCTCTAGGAATAATTAAAACGATCGAAAACATCTACCAGAACAACACAATAAAACTAAAAGTAGAAGATGAACTAATTGACCTAATTGAAGCCGACAATGGGATAAGACAGGGGGATTCCTTGAGTCCTTTATTATTCAACCTCATTATGGATGAAATAATAAAAAAAGTAAGAACCAAAA
Organism: Diabrotica virgifera virgifera; assembly: GCF_917563875.1. Classification (NCBI taxonomy): domain Eukaryota; kingdom Metazoa; phylum Arthropoda; class Insecta; order Coleoptera; family Chrysomelidae; genus Diabrotica; species Diabrotica virgifera. Next base: position 40,490,084 of record NC_065448.1, read on the forward strand.
AAGGATACAAAATGGGAAAAAAACAACTTAAAATAATCTGCTATGCAGACGATGCAATACTACTCAAAGTCAAGATGATTTACAACGTATGCTGTACCAATTTAACATAACCGCCAGGAAATTTAACATGTTAATTTCCCCAAAAAAGACAAAATGCATGGTTACAACAGCAAATCCAATAAGATATAAATTGAAGCTGGAGGGTAACATAATAGAACAAGTGATGGAGTTTAAATATCTAGGCATCACACAATCTAGCTACGGAAGGGTCGAAACAGAAGTGGAAGATCAAGTGAATAGAGCAAATCGCATGTTGCCTGAATGACACAATATGGAGAAATAAATATCGGAAAAGAAATGAAAGGCAGAATTTACAAGACAGTCATCAAACCGACAATGACAGACGCGGCAGAAACACGATCCGACACAGAGAGGACAAAAATATTTCTCGAAACAGCAAAGATTTAAATCCTTCGAAAAATCTATGGTAAGACTCTATGGGACAGAGCTAGAAGTACTGATATACAACGGAGATGCAAGGTGGACAACGTTAAGTTTTTAACTGGGTAAGAAACAGAAGAATAAACTGGAATAACCACATAATCCGAATGACAACAAATAGAGTAGTAAGTACAGCGAGAGACGGTTCCCCAATAGGAAGACGATCGATCAGTTGGGACGACCACGAAAACGGTGGAACGACAACTTACTAGAGGTACATTGAAAAAACAGACACAGTCATGTCGATACAAAAAGAAGAAGAAGAGGAAGAAGAAGATTTTTGATTGGGATTTTTACAAAATATTAAGTTTACAAATAATATGTATATTGATGTGCGATGAGTAATAAGCTTATGCCCACATAACAATTTCATGTTCTTAGTAGATTCATAGAACATACTTGTCAGAAAAAGTATATACTGAGAATGTGCGTAATTACCATTGCGAATGTGCAGAGCAGATACTGAGTATCTACTACATTACAGTACTTAAACGTTCTATGTATATACTTAGAATGTACTACCGCACTTCTTTTCAATATATACCAAGAATGTTCTTTTTAGAACATTCCAAGGACGTGCTATAAACCTTCTATGTGTATACTTAGAACATACTACCGCACATCTTTTTAGTTTATACCAAGAAGGTACTTTTTAGAATATTCCAAGGAAGTGCTATAAACCTTCTGTTTATATACTAAGAACGTACTACCGCACATCTTTGTATGGGAAGAATATTATATTTTTAAGAATATTCTAAGAAAGTGCTATCAAGTGCTATATTGCTTAGAAGTATGTTTTCAGCATCACCTAATCTCATCTTAGGTTCTACTGGTTCTACCAAATATCTATTTACATATTTTAATTGCAAATGAGAATGTAGTTAGTACCTACATTCTACAATATTACTTAAAAAGTAAGTACATATTTATAAATTTTAGTTATTTATATAAATCATTATATAATATTTAGCTAAACTAAACTATGCATAATAAGTAACTAAAATTTATATAATACTTATATGTACTTACCTATTTAAGTAATATTGAGTTATCAAAATAGATTATATGTATTTTGAAGCACCGCAAACAAAATAAACAGATTATGTATGTTCTTTAGTCCTAGTACTACATCATTCGCCTTCATCCTTAACACTGCATAGATCCATATAGATGATACAAATAATGAAATAATGCCTGTTTTCTTTTTCATATTTTACGGTTTTTTCCTATCCCTGATCCATTCAGGTAAGAATAGAAATGGTCAGAATATGATGGGAGGGGGGGGGGTTATGAATGTATTGTGGAATAACAAAATCGGTGGTCAGTGTTGCCAAACGGAGAGAAATTTCCCTTTGTGCGGGAATTTTCAACATAAAAGGTGATAAAGGGAAAAAGTTAACTCAAAAGGGACTTATTGTTCCAGTCCAAATTGTAAAATATTAAGAAAAAATCAAAATATTTGAAAATAATTCAACATATCTTCTCAGATTTTGTAAACAGGAGGGAAGTTTTTTTATAAAAGTGGGAATTTTTAAGGTAAGTTGACGGAAAAAGCTTACTCGACGGTTGGCAACGCCAAAGCCTTTGGTTGCTTTGGTTGTGCAGTTTGGCACGTTTTGGTTCTGCGAAATGGCCTATTGAATTGAATGTACCTAAATTCAAATTCCAAGGATGTAAAAATACTAATGATTCATGATAAACTTGAAATGGTAAAGTCATTTCAATTATGAAAACGAATTTTTAATAGTATCTATGTAAACGTTAATACAATTAATGTTTAAACTTTTTTACCCTACAACAATTTTGAAATGAAATTCGTCCAATACTACCTACATACATAAATTTTATTAATTATGTATTCTAAAAAATAACGAAGTTGATAATCTATAAGGCTAATATTATACTTCCTATACATACAAATTATTTTTAAGATATTTTAAAAGTATCTACTCATAAGTATGTGTTAAGAATGTACTTATAAGTATGTGTTAAGAATATTCAATAAAGGTATATTCTAAGAATAAACTTTTACGAATATTCCGAGATCCTACGTACACGAATATACTTAGTATATTCGGTACGAGAATATACCTTGAAGTATATGCAAAGAACATGAAATTTAGAATGTTTTTTAAGGTAGATGCTATGCTTGTACTACACATATACTAAAAAGAATATACTCCGACGAATGTTGGTAGTATATGCTTAGAACATGATGCGAACATCATTGTTATGTGGGTGAACTACAAACAAGGGTAGTTATATGATCAAATATAAACAATAACTGATTAGTAGAGTTTACATTTTGTGATATCCGTCTTTCTTCAAGCCACAGAAATAAATAGTTATTTATGAAACAGTTCGTGAAGTATGCTTTTTGCGAACGCACGCGATGTTTAGAGCACGAGCGACAACGGAGCGAGTGCTATACATCGCGTAAGTTCGCAAAAAGTACTTCACGAACAGTTTCATACAATATTTTATCTCCGATAAACAAATAAAAAAACTGTAACTCTTCGTCACTGGAATTCATTTCTATTCTACAATTTTTAGAACTTTGGCATTTAAAAATTCTAACTTATCTCAAACCACAAAACTGTCAAATTTTTTGTTGTAATTTATTGCTCACATATCATCACCATGACAACGCTAGTTAAGGATATTTGATTATATGAAAGTGTGCCAAAAACAGTCGAAAAAGTAAATCCCCTTTAAAATACATTGCTACTTCACGCACACTTTAAATCCTTCACGCACTGCTATCTATAATGACAGTTTTCACAAACTAAAAACTTATACATAATATGAGATAGAGTAGATAAAAGTACTTTTTTAAATTCAAAGTTTCTACATAATATTTTATGTGATAAATTTCAGCAGTGGAGTTATAAAAGTGTTATTTTTGGATCTCGGGAATAACAGACGCACGGTGGATCCAAGAATAAACCGAAATAGAGAATGGCTGCCAAGCCAAATACAGTCTGGTCGACTGGCGGTGTAATTTTCAGTTTCGGATTTTCAACGTTTCTGTAGAGTATGTAATATCCTCCCACGTAGCGTTATTTATGCACCATTTAAGAAAGTGAAAATTTATTTTTATAAGAATTATGTATTATTTACAGATTTACTAAACAACAAATTTCTGTAATATTTTAAATAGATACAGCGAGGAGATTTGACCTCGAAATCGAAAATTGTTGATCAGATACGTAGCCCAATTCTTCCTGGTGATAATTATTATTGCCTGCTTAGATGTTTTCATAGCCAAATTACTTCCGCGATCGTTCCTGCGTAATAAATTTCAGGAAACCAACTATTACAAAATACAAATTTTCTTCTTCTGGGGCATTAAAATATAATATTGATTTAAAAATCAGTGCTACCTTAATTATGAGAAAGTGAGAAGTCAAATTAAAATTCTGTATGAAATTTATACTTCTCGTATATTCATAAGCAGATTTTTTGCTACCTTATGTCTTTCCTTAATGTATATATACCTTATCTATCCGAGGCCTACCTTTGATCGTTTATAAAATGCCCTGATCGGATCCTGGGCGAGAAGAGTGTAATCCTTGTGTTAAATCCTTGTACTCTCTTTTACAAAATTTGTATCTGGCTGTGTGGGTTTTACCTTAAAGCCAAAAAAAGAAAGGATTTTTTGCTACTAATGAGGAAACGAAGTATTTAAAAATCGAAAAATTACTGGCCCCTATTTTTTTTATCCTGTAATAGGGTGAAGTCAATAGAAAAGATGTACCAGCTCGTGGATATCGAAATTGTTACTGCGTCATTATTTTATATTCACATCTTTAATAATTCATATTCTTCAAACATGTTCTTCAAAAATTTAAATGAAAAACTGAAGAGATGGACAGAATACATTGAAGAACTGTTTGCAGACGAAAGACCAGAAATTGAAGTTGCAGAACCTACAGACGACACAACAGGGCCTGAAATCCTAAAAAAAGCGAGATAGAATATGCTATAAGGAACACTAAAGGGGGTAAAGCTGCAGGACCAGATGAAATTCTAGTAGAATTGTTGAAACTTATAGACGACGACAAACTTGAAATAATGGTGAACTTCTTTAATAACGCCAGAGAGTTTTCAGACCACAGGACTATGCATTGATGCGCCCGCCATACATTAAAAGTATTTTTAAAAATAATTCACAAAAGAATATTTAATACATTAGAAGAGGACGTAAGTGCCATACAGTTTGGATTCAGAAGAGGACTGGGAACACGGGAAGCTTTGTTTGGGTCTGAGTGTGTTAATACAGAGATTGAATGTAAACCAAGATTTCTATGTAGGTTTCACAGATCGATAAATTCAGACACAAAAAACTGTTTGACATCCTAAGAAGCAAAAACATCGACAGTCGCGACATTAACATCATATGCAGGTTGTACTGGGGGCAAACAGCATAAATCAAGGTTGATAATGAGTTAACCAAAGAAATTGAGATTCGTCGAGGTATGCGTCAGGGTTGTGTGCTTTCTCCACTACTATTCAATATACAGTACATTCATAAAGTGTGGAAACGGTCTATTATCTCATGGCTAAATTATTTGCAGAGTTAAAGCTCTGACAGGTCGATTTTTAATTTTAAATTATGATTTTTTGACGTATACCCCAAAATAGTGACGTCATCGATTTGGGCGTGATGACGACATCGATGATTTTTTTAATGGGAATAGGGGTCGTGTGGTAGCTTATTTCAAAAGTTATTTAATTGTCTATTCAGTGATATAAACATTAACATCATTATTTATACAGGGTGCACCAAAAAAATAATTTTTGTATTAAATTAATTGCAGCAAAAAGAAGAATATATGTAATTTATTTAACTCAAAATACATTTGACTGCTATTAGAAGAGAGAAAAAAAAATGTTTATTTCACAAATATGCGAAAAGCAATGTATATTTATGAAATAAACATTTTTTTTATTTTCTGGCACCAGTAAAATGTATTTTGAGTTAAATAAATTACATACATTCTTCTTTTTGCGTCAATTATTTTAATTCAAAAATAATTTTTTGGCCACCCTGTATAAGTAATGATGTTAGTGTTTATATTACTGAATAAAGAATTAAATCACCTTTTAAATAAGCTACCACACGACTCCTATTCCTATTTAACAAAATAATCGATGACGTCCTCACGCCCAAATCGATGACGTCACTATTGTGGGATCTACTACGTCAAAAAATCAAAATTTAAAAATAAAAATCGACCTGTCAGAGCTTTAACTCTGAAAATAATAAAGTCATGAGATAATAGACCGTTTCCACACTTTATAGTAGGGGAGCGAAGTATGCTAAATGTGCAGTAACTCGAGCGCTTTGGGGACCTATTGGGTTGTGAAGAGTAGGTCCTAAAACCAAAAAAAGTTAAGTAAAGTTTTCTATTTTAGTGGGCGCTTGCCATTTTTTAATTAATTTTTCATTTCCAACAATGGTTTTTTCCGATTATAACGCCATCTATCCATAATTCGAAAAACTGTTTCGAATAATAGTTACTTATTTTTGCATAAGGAATCCAAATCAGCACTAAAAAATGGGAGCTCCAATTTAAGATTTTAAAGTAACCCCCCACCCCACCTCCGTTGGGGGTCGTGTTTGGTGCCATTCGATAGATTTTTCAAAAATATTGAATAAGTGTATTTTACAGTTTTTCGATCTGATGTTCATTTCGCGAAATATCTCGGGATTCGTATTTAAAATATCAAATTTACCCCCCACCTCTCTCCGTGGGAAGTCTTGTTTGGTATCATTCGATAGATTTTTAAAAAATATTGAGCACATATTTTTTAGTTTTTCGATCTGTCATTCATTTTGCGAAATATTAGCTTTTTTCTTGTGAAACTTTGAAACTCACCCATTTCCTTACGCCCGGCTCAAATCATCAAATTTTTGAAATATACACTCTTTTGCATGTACTTAACTTACCTTATCTTAATCTGACAATTTCGAGTTTTTCTAAGGATAGATTTTGTTTTTCGGGCCCCCCTTAACGAACTCCTCTGTGTTAAGAGCCAATATATGGTAGAGGTACATCTACAGGGTACCAGGTTTCTCCCCATATGCTAATCTGACGCGCTCGAGTAACTGCAAAAATCCCCGCTTGGGCTCCCCTACCATTATGAATGCACTGTATATAGCGAAACAATATGTCAGAAAGCGCTCCTAGAGCAAAACATTGGTGTGAACATTAACGGAGAATTAATTAACAATATACGATACGCTGATGACACGCTAATAATAACAGATAGCCTAGCACAGTATTTGCTGGAAAACATAAACACTCATGCCAACAAGTATGTTCTAAAACTGAACATTAAAAAGACTAAATTTATGATTGTAACAAAGAAGTTATCCACCAATGTAAATTTAACCATAACTAATAAGCAAGTTGAAAGAGTTACGTCCTACAAATATTTAGGGGTTTGGGTCACTGATACTAATGACCAAACAAGAGAAATTAAGAAGCGAATTTAAATAGTGAGAAAATCGTTTAAATTAAAAAGTTCCTATGATGCCAAGATATAGATTTGAAATTGGGGACGAGAAAGTTAAGGTGCTATGTTTTCTCCGTTCTGATATACGGCATGGAAGCTTGGACACCAAAAAAGATAAACATCAAAAACATTGATCCATTGTCAAGTGCTTTTTCGACTTTCGTCGAACGTTTCTTGAGGTATACATTCACTGTTGTTGACCTACATATCATGTATAGCTTATAGTTCCTAAACTTGTCTACATTTCGTATTTTTAAATATTTTCGTTGTTGAGTAGGTACTATACAAGTTCAATTATAAACTACAAAAGAATGTTGGCCTGTTCTAATTCACTTCGTACAACACAAGCCAAAAATACCGCATTGCTGATCACCCATACAACTATTAAGAGTCTAGAACAAGTGTATTTATAGACACAATTAGAAAATTCATTTAATCCCTTTTACTTACAACTGGCACGTAACATTAGTGTATCAACATTCGTAGAAGTGTTTACTATTCTAACTGTTGGTATTTTTGTTGCAGAGTTTTTTTTTAAATCTCCTTAACCATGTCTGACGAAGAAGAAGTTTACTCGTAAGTACAACTGTGAAACCAAGAAATCGCCTCAGGAGCTTTTAGCATTATGTATCGTTTTATTTTTTTCATTCTAATTATTTTTGCGATATAATAGCTTAAAAACAATACAGTAAATAGTTGTGATTTATTTGAAAATAAAAATGAAAGAGAGTTAATATTTCATTCCATTTCAGAGGCAACTACCATCCTCTCGCAGACCTTTCACCCTTTTGAGATCTTCAGAGAGGCCTGTGGTCTGCTCCGAATCGTAACGAAAACCAATCCATTATGTGTGGTTATTCCATTCGTTTTTCTATTAAGTATCCATTACTTTATACACTGTATGTTACACTGCCTTCCAATGTCTTCACTTCTCTTTCGATCTCTCAGCGTATTTCCTGTAAGTGTTCGCAGTACTCTCATCTCTGCCGTTACCAGTAGTCTTTGTGTTGTGGCTGTATCGTATCGGGTCTTGTTTGTTATGCATATTTCATTTATTGGTCTTACACTGGCTCTATAAATTCTTAACTTTATCTCATTGTTAATATCTAGGTTTCGCCACATAGAGTTATGAAGACATCCTACCAGTTTTTTGGCTTTTTGTACTTGATTTTTCACTTCTTTCTCCAGGTCTCGGCACCTTGAATATAATTCCAAGGTATTTTATTTTAGTCTGGGCTGGTTATCGGAGAATAGGCCATTTTTGGGAAAAGATATTTACCAGCAATTTTATTGCTGGAATCGAATTATAAGATCCTATATATTAATAATATAGGTATGCAAAGTTTTCAGATAGTGTGCTACTTTTTTTATAAACAAAATGGCGCCCGAAAATCGTGTTTTTTTCAATAAGATTTTAACTATACAACAAAAATACTCAAATAAAAATTCACCGTGATTAAATTCTGCATAGAGACGTGTTTTTCCCGTTCTGCTCCGACGAAAATTTTCCTCGGAAAATGCGGGTTTTCCCAACAAAATCTTTAATTTTCAAATAAAGTTTTAGATAAGTAACTATCTACCAATAATTAAATAATTTGGTGACTTAGAAGCCGGTGAAAATTAAACGAATATTTTAGCAACAATTCAATTGTTAATTAATAATTTACGGTCGCAATAATAACCAAAATAATTATGATACACTGATCAAACTTTGAAATCTTATAAAGATGAGATGCCTATTTAACACTTTGTCGACAAAATATAAATTTTTTATTTTTTTGCATAATCTTTAAATGTTAAAAAAAAATAGTTATAAACAAATTAACGTTTCTCAGAAAGTTTTTATTATATTATAATTTAAAAAAATAGCTAAAATGCGCATTTCAAATATCTTGAAAACTAATGCTTTAAAACTTTTTTGCAACCACTTGCAAAAAAGTTATGAAACAGCAAAGTAAACATACGATTACTACGGTGTTTATAATTTTTTTTAATTCTTTCAAAGCGTAGAAGTGAGTTTAAAGTACAAGCTAATTATTTACAAAAAAATATCGATTATCAGTTTAATGGTTATATTTTAATTAAAGATTATAAATATATTTTTTTTGTAATTTACACGCGCGAAAGTAGAATAATACAGTACTGTAGCTAAAATTTTCACTCGGAGCGACGACCGGCCGCGCAACGTACACTTTTAATAAATAATATATGCTGCGTGTCAGTCGCTTCGAGTGAACATTTTAGCTCCAACTCTGTATCAGGCCTACTTTTGCGCCAAAAATTACAAAAAAAAAGTATTTTAATCTTTGATTAAAATATAACCATTGCACTAATTTTTGACATTCTTTGTGAGTAATTAGATTGTACCATAGACTCACTTTTAAGTTTTGAAACAATTAAAACAAATTATAAACAACGGAGATTCGTATATTTATTTGCTGTTTCATAACTTTTTTGCAAATGGTTGGAAAATTTTTTTGAAGTATTCATTTTCATGACCTATGAAATACGCATTTTAAGTATTTTTTAAAATTAGGATATAATAAACAATTTCTGAGAAATGTTAATTTGTTTATAACAATTTTTTTTAAACATTTAAAGATTATGCAAAAAAATGAAAAATTTATATTTTGTCGACAAAATATTAAATAGACATCACACCTTTATAATCTTTCTAAGTTTAATCAATGTCTCATGATTATTTTGGTTGTTATTGCGACTGTAAATTGTTAATTAGCAATTGAATTGTTGCTAAAATATTCGTTTCATTTTCACCGGCTTCTGAATTTATAATCTATACCAAGAAAGCTTTTATTTCACCAAGCTATATAATTATTAATAATTAATTACTGGCCCAAAAAATTTATTTGAAAATTCGAGATTTTGTTAGGAAAACCCGCATTTTTTGAGGAAAATTTTCGTCGGAGCAAATCGTGAAAAACATATCTCTATGCAGAATTTAATTGCGGTGAATTTTTATTTGAGTGTTTTTGCTGTAAAGTTAAAATCTTCGGAGTTATAGAGCAATAATTGAAAAAAATACGATTTGTCGGCGCCATTTTGTTTATAAAAAAAGTAGCACACTATCTGCGGACTTTGCATACCTATATTATTAATATATAGGATCTTATAATTCGATTCCAGCAATAAAATTGCTGGTAAATAACTTTCCCATGAATTTTGCTAATTAGCCCAGAGTATTTCCCTTACTTGTTCAATACTTATACCATCAATTTCTATTTTACATCTGATTGGTTCTTTACTGATTACTATTGTTTTAGTTTACTGAGATGTAATTGTCATTTTTTTTGCTCTTATGTTAAATCTGGGTACTAATCTTTGCAAACTATCTTCATCTTGGACTATCAATATTGCGTCGTCTGCGTAACAGAGTATGGGGATTGTAGGATCTGATCGGGCATTCCTCCACTACATGTTTAACCGATTGTCTTGTAGCGCCGCAATGGCAACTTGGAGAGGGTATTTTTCTCCATCTAAAAAGTGAGCATGAGCAACTAACACAGTTTGTTCTGATTCTGTTTAGTATGGCCAAGATTCGTCGGACATCTTGGATATTAAAGCACCTTAATATGTCTGTGTAGATATTGGCATTGAATCCGACCCGGTCCGACCGTCACATGTAACACCGTTGCCGTATCCTCTATTTTTTCATACTATCACGTTACAATTTTTTGTGATATTATATTTGTGTGTGAAATGTATCATTTTTGTGTATTTTAGGTATGTTCTAATATGTTATGTATATATTGGTTTTTACTTGATTATTTTAAATCATTGTGACGTTTAACTTGCTAGAAACCTTGTAATATTGTGTACCTAATGTGTTAAAAGTAAGTAGTTTTGAAACACCAATTAAGTAAAGTGTATTATGTTGTTGTTTTCACCAATATTGAAAAAATGTGAAAACATTGAATTGTCCACGTCCGTCTGTCCGTCCGTCCGTCTTGTCTGTCTGTTTGCAAACTCAACTCCTTCGTCATTATACCAGGTAGAATGACAAATGAGGTGTCAAATGAAAGCTTGTCCAAGGATGGTACTAAAGGTGAGAAATTTAACCTAGGCTCTCTGTCCGTCTGTCTGTCCGACCGCATATATGATTCCTTCGTCACTGTACCAGGTAGAATGACAAATTAGGTGTCAAATGAAAGCTTATAATCCAAGGATGGTACTAAAGATGAGAAGTTTGACATAGGCTGTCTGTCGGCCTGTCCGTCCGGCCTGGTATAGTGACGGAGGAGTTATATTCGCGGACAGACAGGCAGACGGACAGACAACCTAGGTCTAATTTCTTACCTTTAGTACTATCCTTGGATTATAAGCTTTAATTTGACACCTCATTTGTCATTATACCTAGTATAATGACGGAGAAGTAAAGGTAAATTGTACTTGTAGGTACATTTAACATCGATTGAAATTATGAAAGAAATATATAGAAAACAGCATAGCAACACTGTGATGCACAAACATAAAAATTCAGCCACATTCAGCTGTGCCGGCTGTGCGTTACATAGGGTGCTTTAAAATCCCAGATGTCTGATTCGTCTTAGTCGAAACACTCTGGCTTGCTTGTAATACCTGGCATATTCCGGCTGTCAGACGGTGCATTCTCCTTCCAATATTCTCGCCGTAATGGTCTGTTATCTTGATATTCTTTTCAATTGGAATTATTTTTGTAGAATCTAAAGTGTTATTTGTTGAACGAAGAAATCCCGGACTAATAGATTCTAGACAGTGCGTAGGAGCTATAACGATTTTTAAGATATTTACTAAGGTTTTTAAGCTATGTATATACACCAATTTTTTTGTCCTCGAGCTTTGTTGCTAACAGCAGCGAAAAATATGTTGTCTATGTCTTTACATGTATTTGTTTTTGACTTTTTTAGCGAAGAAGAGGAGGAGGAAGAAGTCGTTGAAACGTAAGTTTAAACTAGATAAGTTCAAAGTTATGTATTATGTAGAAAAAATTGGCGTTTAAAGTAATTTTTCCCAAAAAACCGTAGTGTAACATATTATGTAAACTTGTATTTGTGTTTATTTTAAAAATGTGCAGTTCTATCGTGGGGCTAAGCAAGAAAGTTCTCTTTGGATATTAGGAACAGCTTTGCCTCACATTGAATGGGTTTATGTTCGTAGGAATGTTTTATTATCAAGTAACAAAAGTTTCCAACATTTTATCTCTTTAAACACATCAGGTATTTTGAGAAAAAGTCAAATTTATATGAGTACTGTAAGAGCAATGACACTGAATGATATATTGTTGAAAAAGAGGATAAAATATAAATATGCTTAACATAGAACTAAGACATGTATCGATGTCATACTCATTCACCAAATCATCATCTAATGTAAGTTGTTGTCGCTCTCTTTTTTAGCCTTTAGATTATTAAACACAAAAAATGTTTATTAATACTTTTTGTGTAGAATGAATCGTTCTCTCAGAAAAAACGCGTGAAGCGAGCGGCCATTTTGAATGTCAGATACGAGCGGAAAAGCAACTTTTTAAATTTGTATCAACACGACCGACGGTAAAAAATTGATATCTTTTGATTAGAGTATCCTTTCGTATGCAATTTTTCTATTTTGCCGCAAATCAAGTCAGTTTCTATAAAGATGTTAAATAAATAAATGTTACACGATTTTTGCCGTTTTGTACGATCCTCACGAAATCAATAAAATTTATCACTTCTATTGACCGGTTACTATGGAATTTTCATTGATAGAGCCTAATCTTGCAAAACCTATAACATGAAATTTATATTTTGAGTTTTGACAACAAAAATAATATGTATAGGCATGTATAGGCATTTAAAATATGCATAAAAACTCTGAATTTATGTAAATTTGGTTAAGTCTGCGAACCCATCACATCAAAGTGCAAAATTCAAGAGACAGTTCATCATAAAAATGAAATACACTTAATTTTCAAAAACTGATATTATTGAATTTTGGAAAATGGTAAATTTACTGTATGGCAAGGAAGATTGAAAAATAAGTACTAACAGGTTAATAGAAACTGAAATTCAGGGATATGAACAGTGGAGAGAGGGGCAATCCCTTTCATATAGGTATATATATTTCTCTCCGGTGCCGCCCAAAATCCCGACAGCCAAAATCCCGACAGCCAAAATCCCGACGGCCAAAACACCGACAGGCCAGAATCCAGACATGCAACAATCCTCGCATAATTAAAAATTCCGACTTTTGTTAATACTTTTAATACAAAATACTTTTGTTTAGTAACCAAAAATAAAAAACAAGAAATAAATTTAATTATATGTTAAAAAGAAACTTATCAAACCTGTCGGGATTCTGGCTTGTCGGGATTCTGGCCGTCGGGATTGTGACTGTCGGGATTTTGGCTGTCGGGATTTTGGGGTAGACCCATTTCTCTCAATATAGCCATATTTTTCGTATTTTTAGTAAGCTATATACAGGGTGGGCCAGGGAAAACAGTTTACCTCAATATTTGGCAGTAGTTATTAAATTTTAAGGAAATTCCGAAACGCGTCGATTTTTATTTGTATATTGCAATTTTTTGGCGTATATTTCATACTAGTGACGTCATCTATCTGAGCGTGATGACGTAATCGATGATTTTTTTAAATGGGAATAGGGGTCGTGTGGTAGCTCATTTAAAAGGGTGTATAATTCTCTGTTCAGTAATATAAACAATAATATCATCATTTAGACAGAGTGACCAAAAAAATAATTATTGAATTAAATGAATTGACGCAAAAAAGAATGAATGTAATTTATTTAACTCAAAATGCATTGTAATAGTGCTGTCATAAAATAGAAAAAAATATTTATTTCACAAATAAACATTTCTTTTCGCTTAAATTAAATCACAAACCGCCTCCCACCTACCTCTTGGGACTTTAAACATTTAATATAAGCGAAAGGCAATGTTTATTTGCGTTTATAAACATTTATTTGTATTATCTGACAGCAATAGAATGTATTTTGATTCAAATAAATTACATACATTCTTTTTTGCGTTAATTAATTTAATTAAAAAATTATTTTTTTGGCCACACTGTATAAATAATGATATTAATGTTTGTATTACTAAATAGAGAATTGAACATCCTTTCAAATAAGCTACCACACGACCCCTATTCTCGTTTAAAAAATACATCGAATACCTCATCACGCTCAGATGGATGACGTCACTAGTATGAAAAATATATTAAAAAATTGTAAATTAAAAACCAAAATTGAACTGTTTCGGCATTTCCTTAAAATCTAGTAACTATTACCAAATATCGAGGGGGACTGTTTTCGTTGGCCCAGCCTGTATAATAAATACTTACCTTATTACGTTATGTAATAAAATATTTCGCGAAAGTAAACCCAACTAAACTAACAAGTATTTAGGAAATTATAACAGATATGTAGTAGATTGGCATATTATATTGGTGACGAACATTGGCTTATTTATTACCGAAAACCTCATAAAACAGGTGAAAATATAGAACTGCACAATTATAGAGTAATCCAGTAGCCTGATTTTAATACTTTGTGTTTTTATTTTGCAGAAAAACGTAAGTTTTTCGCCCTAGTACTTCAAATAAGATACTCCTGGTAGAATCGTATGTGTTTAGTAAAAGTAGAATAGTCTTTTATCCTGATTTTCAGTAATTTTAACTGTAGTCTTAGTAGTTTTTTTGTTCTCACCAAAATATATGTTTTTGAAGTGAATACTTCTTATCGCTCGATATAAAATTTTGACGGATCTAAAATCGTATTTGGCATCATCCAAAAATAGTGACACGAATGGTAACCTTGCGGTATACCGTAATATAGATATCTAAGAAGCTTATTTTAACTTCCTTAGTAAACTAAGGACGATGAACAACAAGGCTTCCGGAAGAACCGCGGCACAATAGACGGAATTTTTATTATCAGACAAATAATAGAAAAGTTTATTGAATATGAAAAACCAGCATACATGTTCTTTGTAGATTTAACAATTGCTTTTGTCAGGGTGGAACGAAGTGACATCTTAAATTTACTACAAGCTGCACAAATAGACCATCAGATAATAAGGATCATTAATGAAATTAACAAGAACAACAAGACCAGAGCTATAATGTCAACAGGAGAAACAGAATGCATAGAACTATAAAGAGGAATTCACAAAGGAGACTCGCTCAGCCCATCGTTATTCAATATGGTGATAAATCATATAATTCACGAAGTAAGAAAACGACATGGATACCACATGGGAGCGCATAAAATCACGATAGTATGCTACACCGGTGATGCAGTACTAATAGCTGATAACGAGGATGACCTACAAAGGCAGCTCCACACCTTCAATATCACACCACACAAACTTAATATGAGAATATCGGCAGAAAAAAATAAATGTATAATGATCAGTAGACAGTCGTGTAGATGCAAACTAGAAATAGACGGCAAAATTGTAGAACAAGTAATAAAATTCAATTACGTATACCAAGGTGTAGAGATCACTAGTTACAGGACTATAAGAACAGAGACCACAAGGCAAGCAGCAAAATCAGCAAGAGTAAGTGGTTGCCTCCGAGAAACCATATGGAGAAACAAAGATCTGACCACGGAAAGCAAAATGAAAGTATACAAGACAACAGTAAGACCAATGCTAACATATACAGCGGGGATAAGGACCGACACAAAAAAGACGAAACAACAAATCAACAATATCAAAATGAAAGTGTTAAGATCAATAGCGGGCATATCATTAAGAGACATACAAAGCAATAGAAGTATACGCGAACAATGCAAAATTCAACATATTAACAGGTAAAAACATAAGAAAAAAACCTGGAACGACCATGTAAATCGAATGGGACCTGATAGATTAGCGAACATCTGTGACAACAAGCCGTATAGCAGAAGACCCGTTGGAAGGCCGCCAAAAAGGTGGAAAGACAATGTAAAGGCAACAACAACTGAAACAGAATAAGAAGCAGACAAATAAGAGTAATCCTAGTCGCAAGAAGAAGAAGAAGAAGAAAAAGAAGAAGAAGAAAAAGAATAAGTAAACTAATTACAGATCCCGAATTATCTGTCGTTTGATTGGTTTCAGGGTGATTTCAAATAAATCACGAATTTTTAAATTATTGGCTGGTTTCGGGATGCAAGTGATAGTTGTTAAATTTTCTCAAAATAAAAATAGTGCGACGTACGATTTTATGGTAAAACTAAGTACGGATACCGAATTTTATATTATTGACGGGGCTCGCGGTGGTACCAACACTAATGGGGTTGATTTGTTCAGTTTTTTTGAAAAAAAAATAGAGCGGCACATGTTTTTATACTAAAACTATTATAAAAATACAGATTTCGAATTTTCAATTCTTGGCTGTCTTTCAACCCCATAGGTGTTGATTACATAAAATAATATTAAATTAAAATTAAATTTAATTAAATAAAATTAAATCAAACTAAATCAAATTAAATCAAATTAAATCAAATTAAATCAAATTAAATCAAATTAAATCAAATTAAATCAAATTAAATCAAATTAAATCAAATTAAATCAAATTAAATCAAATTAAATCAAATTAAATCAAATTAAATCAAATTAAATCAAATTAAATCAAATTAAATCACATTAAATCAAGTAAATTTAATGAAAAATTTGTTTTGGTAAAAGGTATATTTATTTAAATTTTACCAAGACAAATTTTTCATTAAATTTACTTGTAACAAACCAAATTAAATAAAATATAAAATAAAATAAAACTGAACAAAATTAAATAAAATTAAATAACATTAAATATTAAATAAAATTATTTAAATTAAATAATATTAATTAAAATAAGTAAAAAATAAAATAAATATAATCGGATAGAATTGAATGGAAACGAATTAAATCGAATCGAATATAATTGAATCTATAAGAAGTATTCACTTCTGTCGGCACTCCGCAAGTGCCGTGCACTTTTTTTGTATTGTTTTTTTACTATTGTTCGATATTTTTTCATTTTTTACCTTTTTTTCCAATGCCAACCCCACCCTGACCTCTTGTGATGTACGTAATAGGACTACCACCACTACCACCAAAGTCGAGTAAGTTTTTTGTAGATATATATGCATTGGCAGCCTTTTCGCTTTCAAAGCTGCTCGATAATACTTTTTGTACATGAAAATACTAAACTTAAAAAACTTCAATAATTTTGCAATAAAAGCAATTATTTCTTACCTACTCATTTTTTTAAATAGTTTTTATAATCGTTATTTATTTGATAGTTTAATATTTTTAAAATCGTTCGTTTTAACCAAACGATTGTGACCATGTTACAAAAATGAGTCCTCAGAAGAATGACCAACATCAAAAAGTTACAATACTTCGCCAGCTACCATATACATATACTGTAGCAATAAAACGAGCGATTCGTATTTAGATGCGACTTTATTAATTTATTTATACAAGTTTTTTTACAAACTCTAGCTTAAACTAAACTCTATCTACAAAATTCGCTACTATATAAACACCAGCCGTTATTTCTCAAAGATTCTGCCATCTCTAGTTATTGTCGCGACATTCGGAGAATTGCTCGTCTTCCGCCCCGCTGCATCGCGTCTTAGCGGGAAAGATCGTTGTGGATTTGCGTGTGTGGAGATGGGACTTGTTATACGAGGGTCGGTCAAAAGTAATCTTTTGTTACAATACCTTATGGATCCAGATATGCCCTCCTACAAGCTACCCTGCAAGGAAAAATATTTGGAAAGCGAGGTCCACGATGAACATTATGGTTAAAGAAGCTCAGAACCTGGTTCAACACAACATTTGTGCAGCATTTCCGCGCTGCTGCAGATAAAATAGATAATTTTTTATCGATCAAGTATTTTGTGGAGTTTGTTATTACTGGTTTAACTCTTCCCAAGAGCACAAATGTTCTTTGGTGTTCTATGGACTACCAGGAGGCCAGAACTAAACAGCATATAAGCCATGCAGATGATACTGTGATTATGGCAACCTTTGCTGAACTAAACAACTCCAACTACTACTAAACAGCTCAAGCAGTTTCTGTGAAAAGTATGGACTAAAAAGGTATAAAAAAGACTAAATATATCTTCTTCAAGTGCCATCTCCGCGACCGAGGCCGGCAATCATCATAGCTATTGGGACCTTGGAGACGGCTGCTCTGAAAAGTTCGTTTGGTGTACATCCGTACCATTCTCTCAGGTTGCGCAGCCACGATATTCTGCGTCTCCCTATGCTTCTTTTTCCTTGAATCTTTCCCTGCATAATGAGTTGGAGCAAGTTGTATCTCTCTCCATGTAATATGTCCGAGATATTCCATCTTTCTCAGAACCTCTTTGTTTGTGATGTGTTCTGTCCATGATATTTTTAGAATTTTTCTATTTCTATATACCCACATCTCGAATGATTCCAGTTTTTTCATTGATGCCTCATTCAAGGTCCAAGCTTTCATTCCGTAAAACAGAGTCAAGAAAACGTAGCACCTAGCCAACCTTACTCTTAGCTCTAACCTTAGATCTCTTGTGCAGAGCACTTTTCTCATTTTGTTAAAATTCGCTCTAGCCTTTTCAATTCTAATTTTAATCTCCTGGAAGCAATCATTTGTGTTGATCATTGTTCCAAGATATGCGTATTGGTCTACTTGTTCGACGTTGGTTCCGTTTATGAGGAGATTCTCGTTATTTCTTTGAGTTTTAGATATTCTCATAAATTTTGTCTTTTTGGATATTCATTGTTAGCCCGTATTTTTGGCTATATGTCGCTATTCTGTTAACCAGTCTCTGAAGATCTTCAATATTTTCGGCTAAGATGACAGTGTCATCCGCATATCTAATGTTATTAATGGGAACTCCGTTCACCTTTATTCCAACTGTTTCACCCTCAAGAGTTTTAGGATCTCTTCCGAGTAGGCATTAAAGAGAACTGGCGACAAAACGCATCCCTGTCTCACCCCACGTCTAGTTTCAATTTCCTCTGACAACTGTTCGTTAACACGTACTTTTGCTCGCTGCTTATGAGGTCATTGTAGTATATCTTCTTTAATTTCAGGACATTCATTAATTGTTCATGGCGTACTTTATCGAAAGCTTTATTATAGTCAATAAAACGGACATATAATATATATCTTGATTGACGTCTAGGCACCTTTGTATTAGGATATTAAGTGAGAAAATAGCTTCACGCGTTCCTAGGTCTTTGCGAAACCCAAATTGTGTATCATTATTATCTATGTCCAGTTTATGATATATTCGGTTATGGATGACTTTCAGTAGTAACTTTAGCACATGGGACATCAAGCTAATGGTGCGGTAATCGGCGCATTCTCTTTTTGGGGAGACAAACAAAGATCGACGTTAACCTTCTTTGGGTAATACGCCTGAGCTATAAATTTGGTTCAAAAGTATAAGTAGAACATCAATGTGCTGTTCATCTATAATTTTTATTAATTCGATAGGAAGCATGTCAGGCCCAGGCTTTTTCCGTTCTTCACTGTTTTTAATGCATGTGCTATTTCTTCTTTTGTGATAGAAACAGTTAATAAAAAAGGGGGAGAAAGGAAAAATCTGTAAGCTAGAGCTAGAGTTACATTAGAAGAAAACATGTAATACAACATAACAGGATAATTTTAGCTTAAATATCAAAAGAAATAACAATATCAGTATCATTTTCGTTAGTTTTTTTAATATGATTTGATGTACAAAAAGTAATACAACTGTCAACGATTTGCTTATTTCAGCTTTTTTGACTACACTAGCGATATGATGTTTATCTATTACCAATCTTTGATGAAAATCTTTTAACTCACTGATGCAGAAAGTCATTGGTTTTTTTGTTTTTGCCTAATATTTTGTGCCTGGCAATCGATTTTGTTACAAACTAGCAGTTTTTTCAAAAAAAGCTTTTTTGTAGCTTTCGCTATTAATATTAAACTTCAGAATCACAAATATTTTTTGGAATAAACTGCGAAATATTTTTGTTTTTTAACAAGGCAAGAAGAAATGTTTTATTCAAATTGTTTTTGTGAAGTGTTTCATCAAAATATGTATAATGAGCAATTCAATTGCTTATTTTTTAAATGTATTTGGGTGAAATATAAAAATCATCAGTCACAGGATCAATAAAACTATACATGATGAACTGTAGTTGTTCACAATAAAAACGAATATGTTAACAAATCACTCGAATCACTAAAAAAATAGAAAATTTCTCAGATTCATCGCGCTATTTAACGGGCAGACTCCACGCAAGCATAGAGATTACCTTACCTTCTTCTTCTTGTTCACCTTTTTCCTTTCCAGATGTTGCTGTGCCTTACTCTCGACCTAGTGTCCCATTTCTGTTATACGTAGGAGCCATGATATTTATATTCTCTGGCTCGTCTTATAGCCCAATAAATGACCGTTTTGGAGTGTACTTTAAAATAAAATTACTGTATGTAAAATGTACTTAAAATTTGGATTTAGGTTCTACTTACCCTCCACTTCAAAGTTGAATTTGTGCCGTTGGTTGCTTTTACTTGGGGGGTGACATTTACCCCTTCTCGAGGGGTGAAAAACGCGTGTTTAAAATAAGGCCGGAAATGGATAAATTGACTTATTCTAAGCACCTTTTGTTCTATAAAGTTTTTTACGTAAGCCAATACTTTTTGAGTTATTCGCGATTTAAAATGTTGATTTTTCGACAAAAAAACTACGTTTTCAGACCGTTTTTCCCAAATAACTCAAAACGTAAATATTTTATCGAAAAAAATATTTTTGGCAAAAGTTTAGCCAATAAAAAAACGAAAAAAAAATGGTGTACCAGTAAAGTCTACAAATTGAGTGGAACCAAAGTTGTAGCTCATGAAAAATACGTTCTTATTCGTCTAATTCCAAATCGAATAATTCAACGCGAAATCACCGAAGAAAGAAGCGTTTTTCGGGAAAACCTTATTAACATTTTTAAAGTATCGAAAAAAAGATTATTACTTGTTTTTTACAAAAGTTTACAGCATCAAAAATAAACGAGTTACACTGAAAAAAAAGTTGGCCCCTTTTTTTTGGTAAAAAAAATCGTGAAAACCTCCCTCTATTTGGCACCCTAAATGAAATTAATCGTTTGGCTTTACCATCTATTTTAACTGTATGTGTATTGTTTATATGATCTGTAAGTTTGATTGGTTTAAAGTGCTTATTTTTGAAAACATTTGGTTTTATAGTAAAAAATAATTCTAAAAACTTTTGAAAAATTTCATTTTGTCAAAATAACTTAAAAAGTATTAGTGATAAGAAAAATCTTAAAGAATAAAAAAATGTAGGTTTTGCTATTATAAATATGCTACTTTATTTTGTTTCACCGTAAGACAAAAATTGGTTAAGATATGGCTGTTCAAAATTTGCATACACTCGTGATTAGTGACCCATTCAAGCTTTCTCAATTATAACTCTTTCAAAAATAAACACTTTAAACCAGTGAGACTGACAGATCATATAAAAAATAGATAGGTAAGTAAATTGTTTGTAAAGCGGTAGCGATTACTTTCATTTGGGAAGCTAAACACGGCGAGATTTTCATGATTTTTTACAAAAAAAAAAGGGGCCAACTTTATTTTGAGCGTAACTCGCTTATTTTTTATGCTAAAACTTTTGTTAACAATTAAAACAAAGCTTTTTATAAACACTTTAAAAAAGTTTAAATGGGTTTTTCCCGAAAAGTGCTTAATTTTTCGGTGATTTCACCTTGAAATATTCGATTTGGAATTAGACGAATAAGAACGTATTTTTCATGAGCTACAACTTTGTTTTTATTTGATTGATAGACTTTACTGATACACCATTTTTTTGGGTCTAAGGATATTTTTTTCGATAAAATATTTCCTTTTTGAGTTATTTGCGAAGAACCGTCTGAAAACGTAGTTATTTTGTCGAAAAATCAACATTTCTTCAATGTCAAATAATTCAAAAAGTATTGACATACGTAAAAAACTCTATAGAACAAAAGTTGCTTAAAATCAGTCAATTTATCCATTTTCAGTCTTATCTTGAACGTATGTTTTTTCACCCCCCAAGTAAAAGCAACCAACGGCACAATTTCAACTTTGAAGTGGAGGGTAAGTAGAACCTTAATCCAAATTTTCGAGCAATTCGGAGTTGCCCATGAAAATTACACGGTATCGCCGAATTTCTCGTTCATTTACTGTGCTATTAGTTTTTCTATAGGATATTCCATGTCACCATCCATGCATGTTCCTCCCAACCACATATACTCCATTTTCGACCTGCTAACCTCCCTCTTCTCCAACCATCCAGCATCTCCTTCAACATTTCTTTGCTCTCCTCTACTAAGAAGATACGATCAGTAAAGAGTATTGATCAAGGAGCCCCTTCCCTTACCCTCTCTCTCAGTACATGCATCCATCCATCCTATGGTACTACAGCCCAACCAGGCCTTGGCCTCTTTCAGCGAGCCTCTCCAATCATCTCCATTTACTGCTGTTCTTTTCCGTGAACGCGTTTTTAGGAGATTTTTGGCTTCCTCATCTATTTCATCTTCCCATCTCTTTTTTGGTCTTTCTACAGGTCTTTTTTCTTGCATTCTTGCAATCAGAAATTTTCTGGGGATTCTGTCCTCAAGTCAGTACATCCATAAGAAGGTGATTAAATAGGTAGGTACTCAGTACTTTCGGTCAACAAATTAAAAAAAAATTGATCCTCTGACTTTGTTTAATGTACCACTCTAATGACCTCTTGTATTATATAGGGAAGGAGCGGGAGATCCAGAATTCATCAAACGTCAAGATCAGAAGAGATCAGATCTCGATGAACAGCTTCGCGAGTACATCACAGAATGGCGCAAACAACGTGCCAAGGAAGAAGAAGACTTAAAGAAACTCAAGGAAAAACAGGCTAAACGCAAAATTACTCGTGCTGATGAAGAAAGGAAAATGGCAGAACGTAAGAAGGTAAATACTGCGGATTTTACCATATTTTATTATTTTTTTGACATGTTTCGGTTTCATACATCTTGAAATATTAAAATTTGATCATATAGTCCTGTCGCCAGGGGGGGTACAACGGCCTCGTTAATTCAGATGGACTTACTCAAGTTTTTTTTATGTATTTTGACCCGTAGAACACGAATTTTTTGGGTAACAGTTGATCCGGATGTCGATAAGATTGTTATAGACCAAGAACTTGAGGAATCAAATAACAGCGATTTTTGGCAAAACAAAACAATATTTTGTATTTTTTGGGCCATTTTAAGTAAAAAATATTTCTACAAGTTTTTTCGTAGGATGCACAGTTTTCGAGATAAACGCGGTTGAACTTTAAAAAAATCGAAAAGTTGCAATTTTTGAACCCGAATAACTTTTGATTAAAAAATAAAATAGCAAGTCTGCTTACCGCATTTGAAAGTTTAAGTCAAATTATATCGGTTTTGATTATTTGCATTGGTAAAAATTTATTTTTTTATTGTTTAACAAAGCTATAAACACGTAGGGTTTCCCGTGCTTTTACATGCGTTTTAACGCATGTAACGTAGAAATAGTCTTGATTGTACTAGTACCTATTCTACCTACTCGTTCGATTTTAAATGAGAAATCATAGAAACATCACTCACGCACTAGTTGTTTGTACCTTTGTTTAACAATAACACAATAAATTTTTAGCAATGCAAATAATCAAAACCGACATAATTTGACTTGAACTTTCAAAGGCGCTAAGCAGAATTGCTGTTTTACTTTTTAATCAAAAGTTATTCGGGTTTAAAAATTGCAGTTTTTCGATTTTTTGAAAGTTCAACCGCGTTTATCTCGAAAACTGTGCATCCTACTAAAAAACTTGTAGAAATATTTTTTGCTTAAAATGACCCAAAAAATACAAAATATTGTTTTGTTTTGCCAAAAATCGCTGTTATTTGATTCCTCAAGTTCTTGGTCTATAACAATCTTATCGACATCCGGATCAACTGTTACCCAAAAAATTCGTGTTCTACGGGTCAAAATACATAAAAAAAACTTGGGTAAGTCCATCTGAATTAACGAGGCCGTTGTACCCCCCCTGGCGACAGGACTAATATGTATTCTTCGTTTATTTTTAATATTTTTCACAACATTTTCTACAGATCGTTACAGATCGATTTCAATATAATCCTCACTAACATCAATACATTTTAACTATTGTTATTTCAACATCATTTTCAACTCTATTGGTGCTATAAAGTCATTTTAACTTTGTTTTTCTCGATACATATTTGGATTTCATCAGTGGTTTTAGACTTTCCATCTCGTTATTTCCCTTTGTCAATCTGGCATACAGTTCTAATTCTTCATGACCTTTTTCTTCTTTAATAACCCCCAGATAACACACTCTTAAAATTATATTCCCTTGATTAATTATATTTATGAGAGTAAACTGTCCTTCTTCATTTTGTTTTGTATTTTCGACTATTATTGAATTTTCTTTGAATTTTCCTGGTTTATTTCAAGTCAAAATATTTTGGCTCCTTTTCTAATCAATTTATAACATTTCTTAATTCTTTTCTTATTTCCATTAGAACAATAAGATTATCAGCGAAGACCAGTCATTGATGCTCATTGTTGAAGATGGATCCGGTCATTATAACTGGGTTATTTCTTAGTTGAGAAAAATAAGGTTTTTGTCGGGACACTTGAGCAGCCAGGTTGCAAATGGATTTTTTGGGTACTGTATACCTAATACATTATAAATACAAAATGCCCGTCACAGTTCGGACGAGAAACTTAGTTATTAACAAATAAGGGTCAAAAATGGCAGTTTTTTCGTTTAAATCGCTACAGGTAAAAATAGGGTAATTATATATATATATTATTTAGTTTGTTTGTGTTTTAGTAGATCAGCCAATGTTTAAAATGGCGCTTTTTGAATTTTGGTCCGATCATTTTTTGCTTCGGAAATTGCAATACAGTGGAACCTCGATTATCCGTCTCTCCATTAACCGTCACCTCTGTTAACCGTCAGGGTCCGTACATAAGTTGTATTGAGTACATAAGCAAAAAATTGAGTCATTAATTCATTTTTTTTAGCATTGCGGTAAGCCAAACGAAATTCGCTGAAATGTACAGTGCGGTAACAAATGAAGTTATGGCTGAATCAACTGTTTTGTTTTCGTTGCCTAAAGATAACATAAACGAATGGTTAATTTGTGATGAGAAAGCAAACGGCTATCGATTGCTGAAAGATGATGAAATCGTTGAAATTGCAAGATAGAGGCTGACGAAACAGGTTTAGAAGCCGACACAAACTTGGAATTTGACGGTAGCGATGTCGATGATGCTTTTGCAACTGACAAAGATTTGCCTAAAGAAGTTAGAGAAGCTGCATCGCACATAAAACCATTCATCGAGTGGTATTCTCGACAAGAAGAATCCAATAAAGTAGATTGCACGATCTTACGCAGGTTAAGAAATTCAGCTTTTGCAAAATGTGAAGCATCAGTAAAATAAACAAAGATTTCAGAATATTTTAAACTAAATTAGACAATAATAACATGAACACAAATTCCTCTTATATTATCAAACAAAACATACAAATAAAATTTGAGAGTTGTGTTATCAATTTTTAATGTTCTGTTAACCGTCTTTTCGATTATCCGTCATACCCTTGGTCCGGTGACCTGACGGATAATCGAGGTTCTACTGTATAAGACTAAAATTGATAAAATTAAAAATGTGCTATAACTTTTGCGAAAATGGTCCTAAAACTTTCATATTACACGAAAAGTTGAGTCAAACATTTCATATAATGCACAAAAAATTTTAAGATTAGTGCATTAGTTTAAATTTTATTCAATTTGTTTATCGCAAAGAGCTTTTTTTTGCAATGTTATTGTTCAGAAAATAATAATGACATAGCAATTCTGTGGAAACCACATGCAAGAAGAATAGTTATATTTTCAAAGAATTGAAAAAAATCATTAAAAAGTCGTTTTTATCACTCTGAAAAAAGTTTAGTAAAATAGAGTCATTTTTGGCTCATAAACAATTTGAATAGCTTTGGTAATATTGACTATAGAGTAAATCTACTTTAGAATTTCAGAAGCTGGTATTTTTACACGAATTTTCGAAAAAAAACGTTTTGCTTATGTTAATTAGGCTCAAACTTAGCCACTTTTATTATTTAATTCGAAGTTACTTCTATATACATCAAATTCTCCTGTAACAATGTTAGTTACCATACTACTCCGAAACGGCTCGGCCGATTTTTATGAAATTTTACACGTTTATCCTATAGGATGGAGAAGAGGTTTTAATCTATTGTTTATACCCATAAGTTATAAAAGGGGTTGCCCCCCTGACATTTTTTTAAATTTTTTTGGACAAAATTATCTGCCTTAATTTTATATGATGTAGAATTCAAATATACATACAACTCTTAATTTTCACTCTTTTATCACCAACCCCTATTTGTTAATAGCCATCTATGTATTTACATCTATAAAATTCTCCTGTCACAGTGTTAGTTTCCATACTCCTCCGAGACCGCTTAACCGATTTTTATGAAATTATATATGTATATTCGGTAGGTCTTAGAATCGGTCGTAATCTATTTTTCATATTCCTGAGTGATAAGGGGAGTTCCCCCTAACATTTTATAATGTTAGGTGGGGATGTGTCTACATAACGTACTCTATAACACTACGAGTACCTACAAATTTAAAAAATTATGATCAAAATCCATCAACAAGCTCCGGCAATATTAATCGCAGCATATGTTTGCAGAATCAGTTTCATTTTTTGAGTGCACGGATTTTAATAATTCCCCTCCTCCGATCACGAATTAATTCCGTTCGGACGCCATTTTTAAAACTTTATTAACCACTCTGCTGAGATTCCAAGTTTACTCAAACTTTTACACATAAACTATATATCTTCAACTTCAAAATAGCTCTAGTTAGGTTGTTATAAACAATATCCTAATTGTTATAAACAAAGTAGCCGTCAATTAAATAAAAAAAGTGGCTAACTTTGGCCGTAATTAGGCGGAAAGTTTTTCTTTGAAAATTCGTACAAAAATACTAGTTTTTCAAATCCCATTGAAGTTTTAGCCAACAGTCAATATTAACAAAGTTATTCAAATTGTTTATAAGCCAAAAATGACTCTATTTTATTAAAATGTTTTCCGAGTGATAAAAATGACTTTTTAATGATATTTTTAACTGTTTCGAAAATATGACTATTCTTCTTCCATGTTGTTCTCACAGAATCGCTATACGGTTATTATTTTCTGAACAATAACATTGCGAAAAAAAAGCTCTTTGCGGCAAACAAATTGAATATAATTTAAACTAATCGACGAATCGTCTTAAAATTTTTTGTGCATTGTGTGGACTGTTTGACTAAACTTTTCATGCAATATGAAAGTCTTAAATTCATTTTCGCAAAAGTTATAGCAAATTTTTTATTTTCAAAATTTTAGTTTTATTTTGCAATATCCGAAGCAACAAATGATCGGACTAAAATTCAAAAAGCGCTATTTTAAACCTTGGCTCATCTACTAAAAGAAAAATATTATAAATAAGATATTTAGTAACCATATTTTTATCTGTAGCGATTTAAACGAAAAAACTCCCATTTTTGACACTTACTTGTTAATAACTAAATTTCTCGTCCAAACTGTGACGGGCATTTTTGTATTTATAATTTATTAGGTATATAGTACCCAAAAAATCCATTTGCAACCTGGCTGCTCAACATGGTATATTTTTGCCTTATTTCCCTGGTGTATCTGATTACTCTTTTCAATACCAAATTAAAAAGCACCGTA
Organism: Diabrotica virgifera virgifera; assembly: GCF_917563875.1. Lineage (NCBI taxonomy): Eukaryota > Metazoa > Arthropoda > Insecta > Coleoptera > Chrysomelidae > Diabrotica > Diabrotica virgifera. Next base: position 40,517,888 of record NC_065448.1, read on the forward strand.
GATAACGGATCTCCTTCTCCAAGAACTCTGTTCACTTCGAATTGATACAATGAAAATGCTCTCCATAGTAGGTACATGGTTTCCTGTGCTATTCAGTGTCATTCTTACTAACCTAACCAGTTTCGCTAGTATGCGCAAGGAGCTCAGTGTTGCATACATTTGATTTCTTCTTTATCCTATCATCTATGAACAACGCATAAAGGGATACTGTATTTAATGAAGTTTTTTTTCTATTCTGTAGGCTGAAGAAGAACGTCGCGTTCGTGAAATTGAAGAGAAGAAACAAAGAGATATTGAGGAAAAGAGACAACGTCTTGAAGAAGCCGAGAAGAAGCGTCAAGCCATGATGCAGGCTCTTAAAGACCAAAACAAAAACAAAGGACCTAACTTCACCATTACCAAGAGAGACGCCGCAGTAAGCAATAAAGTTCTTTATACCATTTACAGGAGAAATGATAAGACACAGGGCTAAACAAATAAACTGCCTGTTCTGTAGGCAAACAAGTTTTCTTGTTAAAGTAGTTAAAATTAGAAGTAGTTTAAATATTAAAAATAAATAAAGTATTTAGTCGTTTCTATACTTTATTTTGTGGCAGTCTTTGTTATGTTTAGCCTTTTGTTGTTATTGTGTCTATACTATATTTGTTTTTCGTTCATCAAATTACTAAATCAGAAAACAGTAATAATTAGAAGGCAAATCTGCTATGAGTACTTCATTCGGATTCTTTCAAGTCCTTTCATTTGGATATTTTAATTTTTAGATTTATATCCGTAAATTTATGCCCGTAAATTTATCACTAATTTAATGGGGAAAAATACCGTTCAAACTGAGCAATGGCTTAAAGGGTGTTACCGGGACTCTGCTCCATCGATTACAACCTTTAAACGATGGTTTGCTAAATTCTAAATATTGTTGAGCCCACTGGAAGGCGAAATGATTAAGTTATTCCCGAAAACATCGAACAAATGGTGAAAATTATTAGGAAAAGCAGCAAAGTAAAGTTGCAAGAGATAGCTGACAGTCTAAGGTTATCAAAGGGTAGCGTTTTGATTATTATACATAAACATTTGGGTATGAGAAAGCTGTTTTCCAACCAGAGACACAACAAACTGCCGGAAAGTTTATGGCCTCTTTATTTTGGGACCTGCAAAGGAATTATTTTTATTGACTATTTAAAATATGTAGAAACAATCAACAGCAACTACTATATTGGTTTATTGGAGCATTTTAAGACCCAAATCGTAAAAATAGGCCTCATTTGTTGAAGAAAAATTTTTATTTCACTAAGATAAAATACCGCCTCCGAAGTCGATGAAAACGGTGACAAAAATGCAAGAACTGGGCTTTAAATTACTGTCACACTCACAATATAGTCCAGATTTGACCCCCAGTGATTACCACCTTTTTTCCAATCTAAAAAAAAGCTCCGTGACAAGAGATATCATATCGTTCTGATGAGGAAATTAGTTGTCAAAATTGAAGCCCATTTTGAAGTCACAAAATAAAGTTACAGTCAAGATGACTAAAAAACGTACAATATAATTTGAGAAGTTGCAATATCTTCATTACTTTATAGTTCTCTTAAAAAAGAACAAAGAACAATTGGAGGGAATTTTTCAATAAATTGTGATAATGAAGAAAAATAGTTAACAACTTTACTAGAACAAAAACAGATCGAAGAAATTAATGAATGCAAGTATTTGGGTCATCACCATGGGTAACTTGATATAGGTTTCGTTTGATAAATGCAGCAACATATTGAAAACTGAAACATCGGATCGGTACTGGCCCGTAAATTACTTGCATAAAAATAAAGAAAAACCGTAACATATTCGCCAAATCCACGACAAATTAAGAGAGGTAGTAATTATCTACAAAAAATCATGAATACATCGAAATTATCGGCTCTTCTTAAAGAAAGCAGAACGGAAATTTAAATACTAATGTTTTAAGAATAAGGATGACTCAAATACAGTAACAAAAAGTAGATTAGCGAGTCCCATAACACAGCAATCGTAGAGAAGAAAGAAACGCTAATAACATAAAAACAAAGAGGTAATGTATTGAAGCGAAACTTATACCTTTTATAGAATTAATATTTTTTTCTATAGTAAACGAAAAATCGTCACGACCGACAGCGATATGTAAAATAGATGAAAGAGTCAATATACTTAACAAGGGGAGTCCGTTGTACAAATGTAAACATTTCATTTAATTATAAAGCAAAACTATATAATATTTCAATGTGCCTCCGCATTGGCACATTGAAAAACAGACATGTCTCCACAAAAAGAAGAAGAAGAACTATATATTTCTATAATGAAACACTGGTTGATAGTCACCAGAATAATAAATTTTTCTAATATTTTGCCGTCTTTATTTACATTTGCAATGAATTATGAGAGTTAGTTTGCAAATTTTTGTCGTAAGTTTCAAACACTTTAAATAATGTAGATATAAGTTTAATTTATGTTTTGCTTTTATTCTGACAAAATAGCAGTGTTTTTTATTATTGAACACAAACGATGTGGAATTAATCTAATATCTAATATTTGCAAAATGTCGGATTAATTGAAGAACACTATAAATGTAAAAAGTCAAAATTATTTACATTTATGTGCAGACAGACGAAAAGAGGGGTACAAATTAAACCATGGTTTTTGATGCACAGTCAGTGCAAGAGGATGGATCCCATATGCATCGATACAGTACCATTCAGAACGGTATTTTATATTACAATGTGGTTTTGGGCAAACCAAATGCCAGTTAAAAAAAAGCAGAATTAATTAAAAATAATAATAAAAAAGAATAAAATTACTTTGGATTGCCTTGAGGAAATTCTATTCAAGAAGCTACATCATCGCGTCATCAAGACCGAAAACGCGTTCCAAGATTGCAGATTTATTATTAAATATTTTGTTGAGTTATTTGGCACACACATACATAGTAGAGAATGGCGGCACAGACCCCAATTTGAGAAATATATTAGTATGAAGAAATTGTTCTATAATTAAATAAAATATTACCAAAACCAGTCTGTACCGTCATTAAGAAGAACAAAAAAATGCACTTTCTTCAAATAAACTTTAACTACTAAAATCGAATATCTATAACAAGAAATCTCGAACCTAACTTACTGATTTGGCAACATAGAGAAATAGTCACCATCATCACAATGTATATTATCACAATATTGTGCCTTCGTCTTTGATAGTGTCACGTACTGCCTACGCACTGTTGCCAAATATTCGCAGAACTTTCGCAGCAGAAAACGGTGCGGATCACGGTACACAGAGAACGCGGTAAAATAATATAGAACTACTTCAACGTTAACAGCTTAATATTTTAAAACCGCCTCAATCTATTCACTTTCAACGCCAGGACATACGAAATAATGCATCCAAACAAGAAGCAAATATCTGTTAGGTTTCCACGTGACGTGCTGCGCGGCCGAACCAAATTTAGCGAAGACAATCGGCATACCGGTTCTCTGTATATCGTGGTGCGGATACTACCTTTCGAAATAATATTGATGATGCGATGATGCAACCCCTTAAAATTAAATGCTACATAAATTTTATATTATTGGAAAAAACCGAAAAATGACTCAATATCACTCAATATAGTATAGAAACTTTAACAGCAATATTTCTCCTTAAATAACATTTCATTTTGCTTGATTCTTTTTATTCAAAATTTATTTTTTCCAGTCCAACCTCTCTGCCGCTCAACTTGAAAGGAATAAGACTAAGGAACAATTGGAAGAAGAAAAGAAAATCTCCCTTTCCATCCGTATCAAACCCTTGGTCCTTGATGGCCTTAGCGTAGATAAACTCCGCGAAAGAGCCACAGAACTCTGGGATTGCATCGTCAAATTGGAAACTGAAAAGTATGACTTGGAAGAAAGGCAAAAACGTCAAGACTACGATGTAAGTAAAAAACCATATACGTACAATATGTTACCACGTTTGTATATACTTTGCCTGTTCTTTGTCTGTCTCTTTGTCGCACTTTGTCCGGGAAAAAATCGACCGACTAGCTAGAGATCTGAACTTTTCAGAATAGGTCAGAACTTGATGACAGTGCAATAAACAACAGCTTTTACACGTATGCATTGAGTTTTATTTGGAGTATTAAGCCATTTTAAATTTTAAATGGTAAAATTAGTTCTCATTTTTCTCAAAAGATGGCGCTACCAGTTTTCTCAATAGATGGTTTCTTCAATAGACGTTAGCGTTAACTATGGCGTTACTTTCTATGTCATGTAAAAATTTTTATTCGTTTGTAATAGATAATGAATATTTAAAATTGCACTTAAGTTTGTTTCCAAAAAATCTCAAAAATAAATATTTTATTAAAATTAAAAATTCTAAATACCTATATTTTGATGAATCCCTTAAAAGTATGTGGAGTCCTTATGTAGTCTCTTAATATATTATGTATTTGTCACTATCGCCTTTAAATATTGTTGTGGATCCTGTTTTTCGTTCTAAAATTTTAGCAAGTTATTTAAGTGTGTTCATTTTGATGCGCCTTCTTCTTGTGGTTTCCTCTCCTATCGGAGTTTGATTATTATCATAGCTATCAGCTATCCGTACTTTATTTGCTGTTGCTCTTAAGGGAGCTGCTGAGCTGCCATCTAGGCATATGGCACTTCTAGATGGCAGCTCAGTCTTGAAGGTTTTCTAGCCAGGAAATCCTCCTTCGGCCACGTTTGCCTTACTTTTGATTTTTTCTTGCATAATAAGTCTTCAGCATTTCATACTTCTCACCACTAGTAATATGGTTCAGGTAGGTATTCCAGTTTTTAATCATCACGTAATTGTAATCTTCTCAGCACTTCGGCACTAGTAAATCTTTGAATCAACAGCATTTTGATCATTCGTCTATATCACCACGTCTCAAATACTTTAACTTCTTTATTTGATCTATCTTTAATGTCCAGATTTCCCTCCCATACAACAAATTAGAAAAAACGTAACATTTTAATGTTCATATCCCCAAGTTTAGAATCTTGTATCTTCAGAAAAGCTTGCCTGGCATTGTTTTCTTACTCATCCAATTCTTAAATATGTGTAGTATAGTTGCTAACTCTTGGATAATGGAGACAATACACGCCCCTATCGAACGCCTCTACTAATGTCTATGATTTCTGTTCCATAGTTATCAATTTTGACGATTGACCTCTGATCCCAATACTGATTAATTATGCTACGTATGTCTCGAGTCTCATATTCTTTTCTACACATAGTTTCAAAAGTTATGCATCACCCCTCGTATTCACGATGTTTACGCTTTTATAAATCCGTATCTTTATCACATATTTAATGGACCTTTTTTATAAAAAATATACCTTTTTTGGTTTTTTATTTTATTTGATAACCCATTTAATTGACCTGGTTTTGCCAAGGTGTAAACATTTGAAAAATTTATTCTAGTGAAATTGTTGAAAACGTGATTAAAAATGAGTCGTACTTTAATTTCTGAGTTCAACCGTATAATAATGATCGATTTAGTTGAAGAAGGCCATTCACAGCGGTTCGTGGCGGAAAGAGTGGGTGTCTCACAGAGTGATGTCTCACGGATATGGAATAGGTTCCTGGAGACAAACTCGATACGGAATAGAGCTTGGTCTGGTAGACCCCGAGTTACCAATGATCAACAGAATGGATATATCAGAATTTCCATCCGTAGAAATTGTTTTATGTCTGTACCAGCCCTCCAAAGAGAATTCAGGCATGCTACAGGAGTCAGAGTATCGATGGCTACAATAAGAAGAAGAATTTTAGACTCAGGTTTGAGGAGTCGTCGTCCAATAAGAGTTCGTCAGCTATAACCTAGACATGTTTTGGACCGCCTCCAGTGGGCTCAAGAACACATACAGCTCCCCCAACAGTTTTGGAATTTTGTGCTTTTTTCAGACGAGACCAGAATCTGTTTAAATAGTGATAACCGGCGAATTCGTGTGTGGCTAGTTGTGCAGCTCTTGTTGACTCTCGTCACACACGAATTCGCCGATTATCACTATTTAAACAGATTCTGATCTCGTCTTAAAAAAAGGCAAAATTCCAAAACTGTTGGGGGAGTCGTATGTGTTCTTGAGCCCACTGGAAGTGGTCCAAAACATGTCTGGGTTATAGCTGAGGAGCTCTTATTGTTCGACGAATCCTCAAACCTGAGTCTAAAATTCTTCTTCTTATTGTAGCCAACGATACTCTGACTCCTGTAGCATGCCTGAATTCTCTTTGGAGGGCTGGTACAGACATAGAACAATTTCTACGGATGGAAATTCTGATATATCCATTCTGTCGATCATTGGTAACTCGGGGTCTACCAGACTATTCCGTATCGAGTTTGTCTCCAGGAAACTATTCCATATCCGTGAGACATCACTCTGTGAAACACCCACTCTTTCCGCCACGAACCGCTGTAAATGGCCTTCTTCAACTAAATCGATAATTCTTATACGGTCCAACTCAGAAATTAAAGTACGATTCATTTTTAATCACGTTTTCAAAAATTTCACCAGAATAAATGTTTCAAATTTTACACCTTGTCAAAACCAGGTCAATTAAATGGGTATTCAAATAAAATAAAAAGCCAAAAACGGTATATTTTTTATAAAAAAGGCCAATTGAATATGTGATAAAGATACGGATTTATAAAAGCGTAAACATCGTGAATAAGAGAGGTGATGCATAGCTTTTGAAACTATGTGTATTAGCAGTTCTACAAGCTTTTGATATCCTACTCTATAGAACGCCTTCTGAAAATCAATTAAACAAGCATAAAGATCCTGATTCATATCTACATAATATCTTTTCGCCAGCATATTAAAAGCGAAAAGTACTTCTTTCGCTCCCACTCCTTTTCTTAATCGTATCTGAGTATCATCTGTATCTTCTTCCAGTTTTTTGTTTACCATGTAATATTTTCAGGAAGATTTTAAATGTGTGGCCTATAGTGTTCTGTATAGTGAACATCCTGATGTGTGTGCCATCTTTGGTGATGTAGCAAATTTGGACATTAACTATTTTTTGAATATATTTAGGAGTATATGCACCGTTTTATCATCAATGCATTTGCAGTTTTTCTTGTAAAAATATATCGTAGTTAAACAATATATTTATGTATCTTTTTTAGTATTCGGTTTTTATGTTCCTACCTTTAAATTGAATAAATATAATTTCTATAAATATTATCTTAGTGTAGAATTCTTCATAATTCGAATTTTATAATAACTATTACACTTATTGTTACCACCTCGTTTAATACCTGCATAGTCGTTAAAAATTAAGTAGTAATCTCCATTATTTCACTTTTTGTTATTAAGTTTCTAATATAGTGGGTATCCAATTTAATTAAATTGGTAAAATGAAGGTTTTAAGTTAAATATTCAAGGTTTAATTTTAGTTTCATTATTTTGTATAGTATATATATGGGTTTAAATATTGATATCGCTTCAGACATTTTTCAGCATAATTTCATGTATATACTCAATATATTATTAATTTTTCAGCTTAAAGAATTGAAAGAAAGACAAAAGCAGCAGTTGAGACACAAAGCCTTGAAAAAGGGTCTAGACCCTGAAGCCCTCACAGGCAAATACCCTGTAAGTATAAATAATTATCTTATTGAAATTACCTAATATTTAGTAGTTTGCTCCAAGTAAGAAAATCTAACAACAGCTTATTCTTGATAATTGATTCTTATACTTTTATCAGATATACTGTTATCTTTTTATATTTAAACGTCATCTTTAGTCGTTTTTAAGCTTACGAATGGCTCAGTCCATAATATAAGAGAATAAGAACGGGAATAATAACGAAAACGAACGAAGACAATATTGGAAAAGATTCACAAAAGAAACTAGAGATGAATTTTTGTGGACAACAGAAACAAGTATGGTGCTTGAAGAAACGAAAATGACTGAAAACACACTCAAAAGAGGATACATGGGTAGCCTTCCTTACACAAATCTTTAAAAATGAAAATTAAGATTTCTTACAAGAAACAACTAACATAACAAGTGACGAAAAGAAGAAAATATCTCAAATAGACGTAAAACCATATTTGATACTAACAAAAGTGAAAACATAGTAATACTCTTTCAGCTTTAAGAATATAGTCGTTAAGAGTAAATATTCATATGGGAACTTGTCCAGACGGAACAACAAAACAAACAGCTCATCCTAACAGATGCCACACTTTTTCTAGGTTAAGTTAGGTTAGACTTATGGAGACTAGACTAAAACAGGCGCAAAACCCATATACATAATAAGAATAGACAAAGCATACTGAGCTACATAGTATAACGCGCAGGCAGCCGATCGATGGTCTATCTATTTCTTTTTACCGAGCTATCCCGCACATGTGACAAAGATGCCTAGACCACTCACAGTGAGTATTGGCTAATGACTTCCTTGATATTGGCGTTACACCTGGAGGCACAGAGCGGCCCATACCTTACCTAGTCAATTCTTATTATGTCTATGGCTTAACCGCCATTTCACTCTATCTAAGAGGCTTGTGGCTCATCCATGATTACAACCATGGCCTATGTTAACACGTCTGCAACTCGTATTTCTCAAGTTAATAATGCTCAAATGTATCTAGTTTTATCCTATCCAACTCTGGACAGTTGACAAGAAAGTGCAAAAAAAGTAACAAGCGGGGCTGTACTGAACAAACAAAGCGCCCGTTAGCAATTGCAAAATGGTCTATGGCAAAATGAAGAAAAATCTGGAAAAGCCATGAAATAACTATTGGTACAACAATGTGACTGGTAAGAAGTCTAGTTTTTTCAGTTTGCACTTATGAATTGGAATGCTGGACTCTTACGGAGAAAGATAAAAAGATTATCAATGGATTTGACATGTATTACTCAGTGGCGTACTGATAGATCAGCGGGCCCTGGTTCCAGTTGGGATGCGGGCCCCGCCCAAAACATTCAATATAAATCATCATATATCATAAAATATTTCATAAAAACTCAAACTAATTTATAGTCCATTTACTCACGGTTTTTGCTGTAAATTTTAAAGAACTGCTCGGATTGAGATGAAATTTGGCATACACATAGCTAGGTAACATGTCAATGCGTGTGTTAAATAATTTCATACAAACCTCTGGGGAGATAAAACGCTTAAATTAAAGAATTAAAAAAAAACCTTGGATAACGGTAGGGATGATATCTTTTATCAAACGACGAGATTTTCTTAAAAAGATATTAGTGTCTATATAGTGTCTAGTTATCCTTACCACTATTGTCTATATTTAGAATTTAATTTCAATTTTTAAGAATCACCTACCTATATAAAAGTACAGGCTGAATGATGATGGTTCTATAAACACCAGTATCGACCCTATTGTATTGGGATTATTGCAATAAAACTTGCAATGCATATTTACAACTTTGTAGTTTACCTATACATCTTATTCATGAATCGTGCTAATATACAAGTGTTGGAGTTATCACGTGTAGGCAGGCCCTGGCGGTTAGTCTTTATAAGTTGTAACAAATGCTTTGGAAAGCAGGTAAAATGTGTAGGGAACCTTACAACAGCATTCCCTGTATTTCAATAAATTTTGTTTTCAAATTTTTTGAGGAATAGTTATTCTTCGTTTTTACCTACACAAGTACCTACACAAAAATTAAAATCTATTAAGCAGTTACATTTCTTATGTGTGTACTTGTGTAGTTCAAAATGTCCCCATCAAATTAGAAACAAAAGAAGCAAAAAGCGCATTGCGGGGCCCGGGCCCTTGTTCCGCGGAACCATGCTCAGTACGCCACTGGTATTACTGGAAACGAACGCTGAGAATACCATGGGTGGCCTGAAGAACAAATGAATCTATATTGAACCAGCTAAACGTAAAGAAGAGACTAAGAACATAAATATCAGAACAAATAATACACTATTTTGGACATTTAGGGAAAGATAGAAGACAAAAGAAGTCGAGACTGCTACATGATATACGGACCATATTGTTACTCCTTTGTCAGAATGTGCTAGAATGGCAGAAGATAGAGCAAAATGGAGGAACATTGCAAAAGTCAGCTATAATAGCTTACGATACCTAAGAAGGAGCCAAGGTATTTAAATTCTCAGACTCGTCCCAATTTTCCCCAAACAATTTGATACTTCCGACCATTCATGTTCCTTCCAACCACATATACTCCGTTTTCGACTGAGAAAGCTAAAAAAATTTCTTGCTAATATATAAAGAAATTACAGAAGCAACTGATGTGATACTCTTAATAGCCTTTAAAGAAAGATAGTGTAGACATGGATATGAAGAACATTGGCCCAGCAAATTGGCCATGAACAAGAACGACTAGCCAAATATTCTAGGGAACTTAAGGCTCAATTAGTGCTTCAGTATCAATATATGTTTTCTTATATATTCTAATACTAAATATACCTATAGTTTTTCTTTTTGTTGTACCTAATAAAGTTTTTGTTTTAGCCAAAAATCCAAGTAGCCTCCAAATATGAACGTCGTGTAGACACTAGGTCGTACAGTGATAAGAAACATCTCTTTGAAGGAGTAAGTACCACTTAAATACAAATTTTTTAAATTAGAAACTATCTATATTTATACCATGCAACAAACAAGTCACGATACTATACACGATACACCTTACAACTAATTACTGGAACTATAATTTTGATATTTTGCTAGGGCTTTGATATGCTCTATATGGATACCTTGGAAAAAGTATGGAAAACAAGGATTGAAGATTTTATGAAGAGACCACGATGTACGTTTTTTTCAAAAATGTGCAGTCTTGTGGAAATATAAATGTGTGGTGTTGTATCAAGTGAAATATTGTTGTTCATGTCCCAGTTTTTTTAATTATTTCCTTTAACAAATATTGTGAAATATGGTGATTGCATATACTACTGACTGCGCCAAACCAGTCGTTACAATCAACATAATAACGTACAAACTAGGATCCTAATTTAGTACCACTAGTATCCTATATTTGTTTAAATGTTTATATATGCAATACAATATTTCTTAATATTTCTAATTCTTTGTACTGTTGGTTATGATCTTTGTTTGAATGTGTTTTTGTTTATTTAAGGGATTTGAAAATATCGTTAAAGATCTCAACGAAAAATCTTGGAAAGAGAAATTTGGACAATTCGACTCCAGGCAAAAAAGTAATTTTGTATTTATAAAGGAAATACTAAAAGTATTTTCTATGATTTCAACTAACCACTAACAACAGATAAATGTATATTAATGCCGCAAAGCATATTTAAATAATACATGCTAACATTCACACTATAGAGCTTTGTACATTTTTTTATTGAGCAAGAAGGTACAAGAGAACTGCACTTAATTAAATAAATCTGTGCTCACTTTACACAATAAATGCTAAACTTACTCGACCTAAGAGGTGTATTGTAGCTCATTTCACTGTTTTCCTTCACTCAACCGTTATCTCCGGTTCTGTCTGTTTTGACAGTTCTCGTCCAGCAGTTTCCATTGCTTCGTCCACTTCATCACTGAAAGATCTTCGGGGTCTGCCCCTCTTCCTGTTATCCTGTTTATCCAACGTTTTTGGTATGCTCTTCTGACATGTCCTTCTTCTTCTTAAGGTGCCGAGACCGCTTGTCGATCGTTGGCTCTCATGTTGCCCAGCATATTAACAATCATTGTCTTATTTCCAGCCGCACGAAATAGTTCAGTACTATAGTTTTCCCAAACCATTGGCGTAGGTTTTTAAGCCAAGAAGTTGTACGGCGGCCCACACTTCTTTTTCCCATTAAATTTCTGACATGCCCGTATCATGTTAATCTCTTCTGTTCTATGTAATCTATTCTGTAGGGTAGGGAGTGTGAGTCAAGTCCCACAGCACTTAGGCCACAATTGACCCATTTTACATCCTCCCAGGGGGTTGCCGTCCTTAGTTCATTATCCATCCTGCCATTTCTAGGAAGGTGGACAAATCACCTGGTGACATCTCCCCTATATAGGCAGGTGTAGGCCAAGGCTCGCCGAACACATACTCTCCTATTGACGATAACTCCGGACATTCACATAGGACATGCTCGACAGTTTCGTCATCTCGTTCACACCTCCTGCATAGAGATGTGTTTACTAGCCCCAGTATGTGGAGGTGTTTTCTTAGTTGACAATGGCCAGTTAAAAAACCAACTGTCAAGCGTAGGTTTTTCCTGGTCATTCTCAAGTACTTTTCTGATGCTGACTTCCCAAGGTTCCTTAGTGTTACCTTGGCAAGTCTACATCCTGGCCCTTCTTCCCATCTCTTTGCGGTTTTCGTGTGGGAGTGACATTTAACAGTTTCCGCGATTGTTGCAGTTGACAAGCCAAAAAGACCACAAGGTCCTAAGAGTCTTAGGCCTCCTGCCCTTCTAGCCAGCAGGTCAGCAATGCGGTTGCCTTTATTTCCGTTGTGTCCTTTAACCCACCTGAGGAAGATGTTGTTACCATCCGAAGCTTGGGCTAGTGATTCATGACACTCCATTACTAGCCCTGATATGACACGTGGTCTGTTCAGGGTTAGTAGCGCTTGTCTGCTGTCTGTGCATTATTACAGTTTTGCCGGCTTACCTTTCCCGATTATCTCTTGTGCGACTATGGAGATACCAGCCAGTTCAGTCTGAACTACGCTGGCATTTTTGCCCATACCCCATTTTATACTAAGGTTCAATGATCTGGAGTATATTCCAGATCCTGAGCCTTCTTCCGTTTTGGAGCCATCGGTGTAGATGCAATATGCATTTGCCACGTTTGACTCCCTATGTTGTGTCTTGTTTAGATTTTGTAGGGTTTGTCGAAGACAAACGTAGGTTTAATTGAGTCGCATCCATGACCCGCATGTAGCTGGGGCAGTGCCTCCAGCTCACCCCGCCAGAAACGACATCTCAATTGTGCCATTCCTACATCAAGGTTTGCACCCGCTGAGCGTAATCTCATCATCGTCATCAGCGCCACCTCTCTGACATATATGTCTAAAGGGGTAATGCCAATGAGCAACTCTATTGCAGCAGTTGGTGTTGTTTTCATGGCACCTGTTATATTTAGGCAAGCCATCCGTTGAATATGGTTTAGTTTGTTGATCGCTGTTACCTGTAGCACTTTTGGTACCCAAGCAATGGCTCCGTAAGTTAGCATTGGCCTAATGATAGTAGTGTAGATCCAGGCGACCACCCTGGGCGAAAGGCCTCAAGTGCGTTCGACCGCTCGCCGACACTGTTCATAGGCAATATATGCTCTTTTAGCTCTACTATCTAAGTGAGAGTTCCATGTTAACTTCCTGTCAAGGGTAATACCAAGGTATTTCACCTCTTCAGAGAAGTTCAGACTGCAGTTTAGAATCCTAGAGGGTATTAAGCCCGTGATCCTTCTTTTTCTGGTGAAGAGGACCATATCTGTCTTTTTTGGATTTATAGACAGTGAGTGTTCCTTACACCATGTTTCTATTAATCTGAGAGCAACTTGTAATCTCTCGCATAGTGTGTTCTCAAACTTACCGCTTTGCAAGACGGTTATATCGTCTGCATAGGCTATTGTGTAGAAACCTGTAAACCTGAAAATGTAATATATTATATGTGACTTCATTCCCAATCTTTTCTTAATCTCGTGTTATTTATTATATCTCTTCTGGTTATTCTGCAGCTTCTCCTTAGGAATTCTATCTCTGTTGCTCTTATTTTGTTTTTAGTTTTCTTATTTCTTATCCAATTTTCACACCCGTAAGTCACGATACTTCTTGTCATGGTGTTATATATTCTTCATTTTGTTTTTATACTAATGTTCTTATCTCACAGTACTGGATTCAATTTTCGTATGTTTGTTTGTAATAGTTTATTTTTTATATCTTGTTCCTTTGTTTGTACTTGTCTGTTCCTTTGATTTGTTTACCCTCGTATATTTCCAGATATTTTATTTCTGTATTCTCCGTTGTTAGACATTCAGTTCCCATTATTTGTATATTCCTGTTCCAGTTTTCTCATTATAAAGCTGAGGTCATCTTCATCTTGTGTGATCACTATTTGGTCGTCAGCAAAACGTACAGGGTATCTAGGTATTCGTTTCTTACTGCTATACCCATTCCTTCGCACTTTCTTTTCCATGGTTTAAGGTTTTTTCCAAGAATTTTTTAACAGGGTAGGGGATGTGGAGCAGCCCTGTTGCAGTCCCTTTGTCGATTTAAATGGGCTGCATATTCTATTGCCGTTTTGATAGCTACTTTGTTATTATTGTAGAGTGCTTTTACTGCTTTTATTAATACTCGTAGGAACAATGTCTTCCATTGCTTCCCATAGCTGGGTTCTAGGTATCGAGTCGTAGCCCTTTTTTCTATTAGTTGTTCGAGTGGTATTAGTATGTCTTCAACTTTTCTCTATTCAACCCTAAGCAGTTACACAGAACGTGTTTCGCCTTCTCGTCATCAGCTTGGCAGAATCTGCAATTCGGACTTTCTGTCAGTCCGATTTTGTTCATGTCTTCCTTGAGGCGACAGTGTCCTGTTAGGAGACCCACGATGATTTGCAGATTATTCCTATTCTTATCTAATATATCTTTCGACATCTTCTTCGAAGATTCATGTATAAAGAACTTCGAATATTTAGAACCCATTTGTTCGTTCTCTTTATTTGTATCGGTGGTTAGCGAATTCTTTCCCCATTTCCATTTTCATTAATTGTTCAATCATCACTTCCTGAATTAGTCTTTCCTTATATTTCTTAAATTTTTATATTATTTTCACCTGTCTATGAATACCATCTGTAGTCCATATGAATATGAATCGGACGTTTTTAAAACTTGGGTCTCTGTTTGATTAATACTTCAATTTTTCCAAAGTGTATATTTCTTATTTGTTTAATTTTATTTATATCTGCTAGTCTTTACTACTTTGTTTCTTGTGTAATTCACATACTACCTCTTTTTTACAAATAATGCTTCTATATCAAATTGTTCTTCATTTGAAAACAAATTGAACCTCCTTACTTTGTTTATGTTTTATCTTCTGATGTATACTTTTTATTTCTGGGTCCAAAGTACTGTAGTTCAATTTTATTGCTGACCGTGCTTGCAAAAAATGTGTACATACATAAATATACATAAATATATAAGCTTGCTTTAATTGCAATAAAAAGAGAACTTGATATTAATCAATTGTATTAATAATGTTTAGCAAGACTTCCAAAATGGTTCGGTGAAAGACCAGGCAAGAAATCTGGTGACCCAGAAACTCCAGAAGGTGAGGAAGAAGGTAAACAAGCTGCTGATGATGATGAAGATCTTAAAGAACCAGTGATCGAACCCGAACCAGAAGAGGAAGAGGAAGAGGAGGAAGTAGAGGTTGACGAAGAAGAGGAAGATGATGAGGAAGAGGAAGAAGAATAAATGCCAAGAAATGTATAAGGTAGGGTTTCATTTTCCAAGAAAATTTATTTTTATTATATTATTATTATTAACGGCAGAAATTTATTATTGTCCTTTTCATGATAATTTTTCAGTGCGTAATAAATGATAGGAAAAAGGGTAAGTCCGTGATAATACACATTTATGACATTTATTCTAACATGACATTTTAGTTAAATCTGACAGTTGTCAAATTTTATTTTCAATTTGGAATAAAAACCATATAAAAACCAATCAAATGTGTTTCTTGCATTTATAAAATGGTATTTTCTTTGATGTGTATAGTCATATAAATTATACAGATTATATTTGTAATATTATTATCTAATTAAAAAAAATTATTTTTTTATTATGGCGCCATCTATCGACAACTAGAATAACTAGAATAAATGTTATAAAAATGTCACCGACGAAATGTAATCACCGACGTGCCTTTTTTTCTGTCACATACAATTTAATGCGTTAGAAAGAAATCGAAAAACTGTGACGCACTGAAAGATGATCATGAGAAATACTGTACAATAATAATTGCCTTGTACCTACTGATCGATTGTTAAAAGTTACTATACCCTATTTTTAAACCAGAAGGAGTAAACTCAAAAGACATATTCACACCCAATAATGTCACTAGAAAAATCACCAAATACCTACATCTTCTTTTTTGGTTGACCATGTCGGCATTCGACGGTAATCCATAAATATTATATTATACGAACTAATTCGTCGCTAAAGAGTTATAAAAATAACTCTTTTTTTTTATATAAAAACAGACTAAAAATCTAAAAATAAGGGAATAACGCAGAAAATAAAAAAATCTCCGATATTACTTAATAAACCTATGAAATGCCAATAGTGTTAAAATTTCATAAACGTCAATAGTGTCAAAATTTCATAACAGTGGAGTAAACGCCTGAGGTTGGATCAACTACAAACAAGAAATACGGAGCTGTAAATTTGAATTACTCCTCCTAGTTTAAAAGCAGGGTATAACAATTCATGATTACAATAATTGACTAAACTGTTTGACTAGTGCTGTCGCCGGGGGGATACAACGGACTCCTTTATTTAGATGAAATTACTTAAGCTTTTTGTTATGTATTTTGCCCCGTAGAACACGAATTTTTGGTAACAGTTGATCCGGATGTAGATAAGATTGTTATAAACAAAGAACTTGCACAATTATATAACAACGATTTTTCGCAAAACAATACATTTTTTTGGGTCATTCTAAGGAAAAAAATATCCTTATAAGTTTTTCGTACGATGCATAATTTTCGAGATAAACGCGGTTGAACTTTCGAAAAATTGCAATTTTTGAACCCGAATAACTTTTGATTAAAAAATAAAATCTCAATTCTGCTTACCGCATTTGAAAGTTCAAGTCAAATAATACCGGTTTTGTTAAACAAAGCTATAAACAAATAGTGTTTGAGCGTACCCAATGCATGCGTTTTTAAGCATGCCACGTAGAAATTACCTGTTTACAGGCGCTTGCACTTGCACTTCGATTTTAAATGAGAAATACATTGAAAACATCACTCAACCACGATGTGTTTATAGATTTGTTTAACAATAAAAAATATAATGTTTAGCAATGCAAATAATCAAAATCGGTATGATTTGACTTGAACTTTCAAATGCTGCAAGCATAATTGCTATTTTATTTTTTAGTCAAAAGTTATTCGGGTTCAAAAATTGCAATTTTTCGATTTTTTTAAAGTTTAACCGCGTTTATCTCGAAAACTATGCATCCTACGAAAAAACTGGTAAGAACATTTTTTCTTTAGAACGATCCAAAAAATACAAAAAAACGTTTTGTTTTGCGAAAAATGGTTGTTATGTAATTGTGCAAGTTCTTTGTTTATAACAATCTTATCGACATCCGGATCAACTGTTACCAAAAATTTGTGTTCTACGGGTCAAAATACATAAGAAAAAACTTAGGTAGTCCATCTAAATATAGGAGCCCGTTGTTACCCTCTGGGGACAGCACTAGACTGGTCAATGAAAGATAAGACAGGATACTTACCTACTACCTATAAGACTTTATTGAAATTCAGTTCATTCATGATTTTCCTGAAATCAGCAGTGAATATTAAAAATAATGCGGACTTTTTGTTTCAGATCTGTTATATACTGAATGAAATGTAACATCAGATTCTCAATAAGAAATAAAAACAAGTTATACCAATTATCATCAATAGAATTTGTAATTTGTTTTATTTTTGTTCCAACAAATTTCAATTATTTATTATATTTATTATTAAATAAAGTTGTACTGTAATATTGTCAAGAGAAAATTTTAATGGTGTTTTATTTGTATGTTAGGTTTAAGTTATAAATAAACCATTTGAATATTAAAAATGTTTTATTATTTACCGTTGCTCCCACACGTAGTGCGTCTGTATAGCATAATATATGCAAAAATATTATTTTTTATCGTTACGAATGGAATCACGCACTGTTACTCTAAAGCTGGGATTTAACGGAACGTGACGTGGCACGCCATGAGAAATACAAAATAAGTTATAGAAACAGATAAAAACTAAACACGGGAATCAACGCATCGGGAAATAGCGTTATTTCCCTCAATATTTGTAATTTAAGATATATAAAAGTGGCAAGAAACCAGATCGGACATAGATCTTCAAAACTATGTGGACGCCAAAAAGGAAGCGAAAGTAGCAGTAGCAAAAGCTAAAGCAGAAGCGTATTCAAACCTATACGATCAACTTGATACCAGGGAAGGTGAAGCAAAAATATACAAAATAGCCAAACAGAGAGCAAAGAAAGCAAGAGATTTTAACCAGATTAGATGTATCCGAGATGAAAATAATAAAATACTAATTCACGAAAAGGATGTCAAAAAGAGATGGAGAAAGTATTTTGACAGTTTATTAAATGAAGAATTTGACAGATAGCCTGTGGAGTTAACGGAGACAGTAACAGCAATGGTTACCAGAATAACAAACGAGGAAGTGGCTCAAGCATAGGAAAAGCAGTCGGACCAGATAATATTCCTGGGGAAGTATGGAGAGCATTGGGAGAGACAGGAATAAGTTGGCTAGCAGTCTATTTAATAGAATTATGGAAGTTGGACAAATGCCAGACGAATGGAGAAGCAGTATATTAGTACATGTCTACAAAAACAAGGGATACATACAACAATGTACAAACTACAGGGCTATAAAACTACTTAGCCACACCATGAAAATATGGGAGAGAGTAATTGATAGACGGATACGTGAAGAAATCGAAATATGCGATAATCAATTTGGCTTTATGCAGGGCAGATCAACAACAGATGCAATTTTCATTGTAAGGCAACTGATGGAAAATACAGGAATAAAGAGACCAACGCTCATATGGTATTCATTGATCTTGAGAAAGTATATGATAGAGTTCCTCGAGTGATTCTGTAGTGGGCACTCAATAAGAAAGGAGTCCCTGGCGAATATGTAAAGATTGTGAGAGATATGTATGAGGGAGTAACGACTAGTATTAGGACAGGTGTGGGAGAGACTGATAAATTTCAGGTGAAAGTAGGATTGCACCAAGGCTCGGTGCGTAGTCCTTATTTATTCTCATTAGTTTTGGACCAGATAACAGCGAAACTACAAGGTAGCATTCCATGGTGCCTAATGTATGCTGATGATGTTGTGTTAATAGGAAATAGTGAAAGAGACTTAGAACAAAAACTGGAACCGCGGAGACAAGCTCAAAAGGAAAAAGGTTTAAAACTTAGTAGGACAAAAACAGTATTTGGAATGTTCATTTAAAGATGGAGTTACTACAAATAAAATGGTATCTTTGGATGGTGAAATGATTGTGAAAAGCAACAGTTTTAAGTACCTAGGATCGGTATTACAGAGCAATGGAGAAATAGATGGAGATACATGCAGTAGAATTAGGGCTGGATGGACGAAGTGGAAAGAAGCGAGTGGTGTGTTGTGTGACAGAAAAATTCCAATGAAGCTGAAGGGAAAATTCTATAAAACAGCCATAAGATCGGCTATGAAGTACAGAACTGACTGTTGGGCAGTGAAAAAGAAAGAGGAACAAGGAATGCATGTGGCGGAAATGAGAATGCTTAGATGGATGAGTAGAGTGACAAAGAAGGATAAAATTAGAAATGAGTATATTAGGGGAAGTCTAGGTGCGGCACCAATTGATGCCAAAATGAGAGAGCATAGGTTAAGATGGTTTGGTCATGTTCAACATCGAGACGTCAATCACCCAATACGAAGAATGGCTGAAGTGCAGATTCCTGGAAGGAGTAGGAGAGGAAGACCAAAGAAGACCTGGGGGGAGACGATAAGGCAGGACATGTTGGTAAAGGGGATTAACATTGACATGATCCAAGATAGACTTGTGTGGAGAAATGCAATTAGGGAAGCCGACCCCGCATAGGGATAAGGCAAAGAGAATGATGATGATTTGTAATTTACGATCCTTGAGTTAGGACCGAACTATACAGGGTGAGGCAAATAAAGGGCCTATTAGAAATATCTCGAGAACTAAAGGCAACAGAATCATGAAAATTGGAATAAAGGGGTTTTGTAAACTTCGTTTTTTTAATGGGACACCCTGTATATTTTTACATTTTTAGATTCTCTTCGATGTCTTCTGTCTTAAAATATGAGGTTTTGTAATATTATACAGGGTCTTTTAAAAGATAATTACGTTTTTTTATTAATTTCGTAGCAAAATTAACACCCTGTAGAATTGTAGTAGTTTCACATCTAAAACTATACTTACGTTCAAATGATTTTTAATATACTCTACTATTGTTAAGAATCATTAGTATAGCTAAATTTTTAATTTTAGTATACAGGGTTGGTCGAAACTCGGAATGAGTATTTTCTGAGTTTTCTTAAATGGAACACCCTGTATTTTAGTATTGTAACGAAATGATATTTTATGGTACTTTTTTATTTCTTAAGCATTCCCTATACCTAACTGCTTTAATTTTTGCTTAATTGTTAATCGCACCAACAATCTTAACTACGTAGGTATTTTGATAGCTAAACCATTATTGGTAATTTTAAGGACCAGTCTGGATTAATATGTATTTATTTCTGAAAAATTATTTGGGATTGAGTATTTTGACGGCCAACCTAATAAAATTTTACGTATTTTTTGTTGCAATTAATGTTTAGCTTGAGTCACCAATAACTCACAAATTAAAGCAGTTAGGTATAGGGAATGCTTAAGAAATAAAAAAGTACTATAAAATATCCTTTCACTAGAATACAAAAATACAGGGTGTTCTATTTAAGAAAACTCAGAAAATACTCATTCCGAGTTTCGACCAACCCTGTATACTAAAATTAAAAATTTAGCTATACTAATGATTCTTAACAATAGAAGAGTATATTAAAAATCATTTGAACGTAAGTAGAGTTTTAGATGTCAAACCACTACAATTCTACAGGGTGTGTGAATATTGCTACAAAATTGATAAAAAAAAAGTAATTATCTTTTAAAATACCCTGTATATTACAAAACCTCATATTTTAAGAAAGAAGACATCGAATAGAATCCAAAAATGTAAAAATATACAGGGTGTCCCATTAAAAAAAACGAAGTTAAAAGCAACTTCCGGTATAACCGGAAGTTGCAAAGAGATGAAAATATTTTTATTTAATAGATCATCCTTCAAAACCCCTTTATTCCAATTTTCATGATTCTGTTGCCTTTACTTCTCGAGATATTTCTAATAGGCCAGTTATCTGCCTCACACTATATAAACTGCTCGTCAAAAGTTAGGGATATAGAAAATTCTGCTGATTTTCATAGTTGATTTTTTCGCGTACAGACGGATTCCGCTATTGTTTTTTATTTTAGCCTTTTCTTTAGTATTTACACTGTTGTGCAAAGGTTTACTCACACTTATTTTTTGTACTTATACCGGGTGGAAGAAAAAAATGTGTTTTTCTTGTGGTAAGTTTGAGACACCCTGTAGGG
Organism: Diabrotica virgifera virgifera; assembly: GCF_917563875.1. Classification (NCBI taxonomy): domain Eukaryota; kingdom Metazoa; phylum Arthropoda; class Insecta; order Coleoptera; family Chrysomelidae; genus Diabrotica; species Diabrotica virgifera. The sequence continues at coordinate 40,539,264 of NC_065448.1, forward strand.
AGAACGAGGTACAAATGTGAGAATTCATCAGAATAATATTATAGTCTTATGTTTTGTGAACATGTTGTTGTTTGAATGTCCCTTATATCTTTAGAAACAAAAAAAATAGACGGTTTTGTAATTTAACATGTGTTTTAACCGAAACAAAAGTTTGAGACACCTTGTAGGGACAAAAAGGCACAAAGGTGAGTATACCCCGATATTATGTTGTAATATCATATTTTGTGAATATTTTATTTTTTTAATTTCTCTGATATCTTTAATAACAAAGAAACTAGACGATATTACTCTTTAATATGTTTTTCTATGTTTTACATGTGTGATGTGACGCGTGTCGTCAGTTAAAACACATATTAAAGAGTAATATCGTCTAGTTTCTTTGTTATTAAAGATATCAGAGAAATTAAAAAAATAAAATATTCACAAAATATGAGACTACAACAAAATATCGAGGTATACTCACCTTTGTGCCTTTTTCTCCCTACAAGGTGTCTCAAACTTTTGTTTCGGTTAAAACACATGTTAAATTACAAACCCGTCTATTTTTTTTTATTTCTAAAGGTATCAGGGACATTCAAAAAACAAAATGTTCACAAAACATAAGACTACAATATGATTTCGATATATACTCCCATTTGTACCTCGTCCTCCCTACAGAGCGTCTCACGCTCTAACATAAGAAAAACATTTCTTTTCTTTCACCCGGTATAAGTACAAAAAAAAGTTTGAGTAAACCTTTGCATAACCTTGTAAATACTAAAGAAAAGTCAAAAATAATGAAAAAAAAATTAGCGGAATCCGTTAATCTGTTTACGAAAAAATCTACTATAAAAATTCAGCGGAAATTTCTGTATCCCTAACTTTTGACGAGCAGTTTATTTATGGCCGGCCTGGATCGGCGCGATCGTCTCCCATCGTTTGTCGGTAAATTAACACGGTTCAAAGTAAATCAGTAAATTAGTGTCGTGGTAATTTTACTATGGAATGATCTAATGACGATGTGTTGAAATTTTATTATTGTATGAATTAACCAACTTACTAAAATTTTTACCTCCAAGACTGGTGGTGTATCCTCGATACTCGAGGGGACAAGCTCCATCGAAAAGTCCGACCTAACTTAGTAAAAAGTAAATATTTATTAATTTCACTGTAACGTGGAGCTCCAAGCGTGCTCTCTTTCTTTTCACTATTAGACCGATGACTCTTAGTAGAGTATAGGTCACTCAATATTCCGTGAGCTCTTTTAATCCATTTAACACTGTGGATTAGACCGGATAGCCTATAGGCTACTTCTCAAAGATTATTGTTTTTCTGCTTTGTCTCTCATCGTTTTCCGCTCTGTCTGGTCCTTAATCTTTTCTCACCAGTTTGAAATTTCCATATTATTTGATATATCCTCTAGTAGTTGGTCCTTCCATCTTATTTTTGGTATTCCTCTTGGTCTATTTATAATTGGTTTCCAGTTTGTTATCTTCCTAATTAGTCCATCTTCTTCTCTTCTTTGTATGTGTTCAAACAATCGCAGTCTTTTTGCATTAATACATTTTACTATATCTTCCCCTTCGGTTATATTTATTATTTCATGGTTCATCAGTCTTCCATATTCTCCTTGTTTTGTCTTTATTGGCCGTGGCTTCCCATAATTTTTCTTTCAATTATTTTTAGTTTTTTTTCATATTTTTTCGCAAGACACATTACTTCCGCTCCATATGCTTATCACCAGTCTAATTGCTGCTTTATGTAGTTTTGTCATTGTTTCTTTTTGCTCAAGTTTTTTCTTTAAGTAGTCGATAATATTTCCAATACATCCAGTTCCATGCTTAAATTATTTCGCTTATATCTGGACTCCTTCCGTTTTTGCCATCCACTAACACTTTTGGAAATTGGAACTGTTTGATTTTGGGAACTGTTTATATTATCTTTTGTACTTATTGTATTTTCTTCTCTTCTCTTCTTAAATCTTCTTAAACTGCCTATCCGTTCCGGGGGGGGGGATCATCATGGCTATCTTGACTTTGTTTACCGCAGCGCAGAACAGTTCAGTGGTAGTCGTGTTATACCACTTTCGTAAATTTTGAAGCCAGGAAATGCGTCTTCTTCCCGGTCCTCTTTTACCATTTACCTTCCCTTGGAGAATCAGTTGGAGAAGGCCGTAACGTCTTTTTATTTCTCATTACATGTCCTAGATATTCTATTTTTTTTTTTTGTTTTGATGGTTATGTGAATTTCACACTCTTTCCCCATTCTACGCATGACTTCCACATTACTAATTCGGTCAACCCAGGATATAAGTAAGATGCGCCTATAACACCACATTTCGAAAGCTTCGAGCCGATTCATAGATGCAGCAGTTAGTGTCCACGCTTCCATTCCGTAGAGCAGAACTGTGAATATGTAGCATTTCAACAGACGGTATTTTGTTTTTAATAATATGTCTCGACTGTTGAAAATGGGTCTCATTCTAACGTATGCTGCTTTCGCTTTTATTATTCGATGTTTAATTTCTGTCGAGTGGTCCCATTGGCTATTTAAATTCGTACCTAGATATGTATATTGCTCAACTCTTTCGATATTCTGTTGGTTAATTGTAAGTTGAGCAGTAGTATTGGTTTTTTACTAATTGTCATAAATTTGGTTTTCTTTATGTTAAGAGCTAGTTCGTATCTGTTGCTGACTTCTGTTATACGATTTGTTAATATCTGTAAATCATTCAGATTATCGGCAAAAGCTATGGTGTCATCTGTATATCTAATGTTATTCAACCATTCACCATTTATTAATACTCCTTTCGCACAACCGTCTAAAGCTTCCTTAAATACCCATTCAGAGTAAATATTGAATAGTAGTGGAGACACAATACAGCCCTGTCGTACTCCTCGTTCTATTGCAATTTTATCAGTTAACTGCTCTTCTATTTTCATTTTGGCCGTTTGATTGTAATAAATGTTTCTGATAATTCTTAGATCTTTGTTGTCAATTCCAATTTCTTGCATTAGAGTTATTAATTTGTCATGTTTTACTCTGTCAAATGCTTGCTGGTAATCTATAAAGCATACGTATATATCACAATTTACATCCCCGCATCTCTGAAATAGCACTTGCACAGCAAAAGGGCCCTTGTTCCCAGAGCATCACGAAATCCGAATTGTGTTATTGTTAGTTGTTCCTCGCTCTTTGTATATATTCGTTTGTGAATGACCTTTAGAATTGTTTTAAGTAAATGGCTCATAAGGCTTATAATTCTATAGTCTTCGCACTTTCTCGCATTGGGGTTTTTGGAAGATTTATAAAAGTTGATTCTAGCCATTTTTGGGGGAATGATGCCTGTGTCATATACATATATTGTTAAATATATTTGTCAACCATTTTATGCCGTCGTAGTCCATCAGTTTTAAGAATTCTGAATGAAAATGATCAGGGCCTACTGCTTTACCATCTTTGGTACTTTTGATGGCACACGTTACTTCCTCAACGGTAAGTGGAGGTCCAGATTCGCAATTGGTGTTTGTTGTGATGCCAATGTTACTTCAATCGTATATCTTGAAAAGATTTTTCCACGTATTTATTTATTATTGTATTTTATTTTTTGTATTCTCTTTTATTCTGATGAAGACCGATGAATATAAATAAAGGAGTGAAACAAAAAGATGTCTTATGTACAACACGGTTTAATCCAGCTTTAGAATATGTATTACGAAATACAAAAAAAAAGGAACGTAAGACCAAAAACTGGACAAGTAATTGGCTAAGCAGACGATATTGTTATTATTGTAAAGAATGGAAATATAATGAAAGAAGTGCTAGAAGAAATAGTCGCGTAGGTAAAAAACCAATAAAAAAAGAATGTGTGTGTGTGTGTACTTTGTACGCACGTAAGAAGTTATACTTCTATTATAATATAATCTAACTTCATATTATGATTTCAACGAAATCAAAATACCTATTTACTTTAAACAGTTTTTTTGTATTGTATTTAAATATTAAACTAATTTTAGAAAGAACAAAAAGAATACAGATACAATAATTGAAAATAAACATTTTCAATAATACTAATTAGGAGGAAGACAAATCCACAGACATAAAACTTATAATAAATAAATATATTTACTAAAAACACTAATAATATATTCTTTTCACGCACACCTTATTTGCGCTACGTAACTTAAAAGATGTAGCGACTAATACCATTCTGACGGTGTGCGCATGCGCCAGGGTCGTGCCTAAAGAAGTATAATTTCAAAAATCAATATAGGGAGTTCAGAATTTGTAGAAGTAGTTCACTTCAAAAATACCTAGGAGTAACAATAAGCAAAACCGAAGAATGAAAAGAAAATATTAACTAAAAAAACTAAGGTGAACAATATAACAGAATAATGCCAACTAAGGTACCAACAAGACTACTGGGACCAATGCCAACAGATCAAAATGAATATAGAAACAGAACAAATATAACAATATAGACGTCTAGGCCACAATGACAGGATAGAATCCATGAGGAAAAAAGAAAAGGGGAAGACCAATATCAAGGTGGCTGAAACGAGTTGAAGACGACTTACAAAACGCAGTAGTAACTGAGAATGGCAGAGAAAGACTAGAGACAGGTAAAAATAAAGAGGTCGTTAATAAGATAGCGTAAGCAAAAGGGACTGATCCCCCAAGAAATAGAATCTACACAGTTTTGCGACTTAACCCCACATCGGGATGTAAAGTGTAGCAAAAAGCTTATAAATACAAATGCGTATGTAGTAAAGCCCTTTAAATATAGAAATTTTAAATTTAATTTTTATTAAAATGGAAGTTGTTTTCACTATCCAAATCAATACCCTAACAGATTAAGAAAAAAATTTTCAGTGGTAATTACACGAGAGCTCTAAAGATATCGATTTGTTGTATCACCAGTGACACTTTGACAGTTTTAATTTCACGACCCGAAGAGGAGTGACATTATGCCAAAGTGTCACGGGGGCAAAACAAATCGGCAATTTTTAAGAGCTCGAGCGTAATTCGATAAGATTATTTCATGAATAAAACTGTGTTTTTAAGTAATTTTAACTAATATTTTATTGATATATTCGCCTGAATATTTGCAAAGCCTGTTCATGGTGTTCTCTTTGACAAGTTGTAAAACATTAATTATCATTAATGTCACTGAATGTCATTTTTACGTAACAACGAAGGGCATCTGACGTAATACTTGACGACGGGAAATTATCGAAAAAAATTCTCGGCATTAATATCACAAGATAGTGAGAATAAATTGACAATAATGCGACAATTTTTCGAAAACTTGTTGTGTCGCAATAGTCACGAGAGCCCGTAGGGCTCGAGTGACTATTACCCAATGACAACAAGTTTTAGAAAAAGTGGAGCATTATTTTCTTATTTATTCTTACTGTCGTGTGATATTCGTAAGGTTATTTTTTAATGCTTACATATAAAATTCCAATCTTTGTATAAAAACATTCAGTGACATTCATCCCAATTAATGTGACACACATTTTTCAACTTTTCAAAGTGAACAGCACAGTTTAGCAAATATTTAGACGAAGATGTTAATAAAATGTTAGTTAAAATTATTTATAAATATACTTTTATTCATGAAATAATCTTACCGAAGTAGACTCGAGCGCTTAAATTTGCCGATTTGTGTTCTCCTCGTGACAATTTGACATTAGATACAGAGCTAAAAGTATATTATGGATATTTCTTAAATGTGACAGTTGTCAAAACTAGGAAACTGGTTGCAAAATCATTAAAAAATAACCGCTGTAATTTCTATTCTCGTAGGTTTCTATTGGTCAGAATCTTTTTGAATGAAATAATCATTATAATTTATACAAATTTTAATAAACTGAAATAAAAAATGCAGAAAATATTAAAAATTTATTTATATACTTACTATTTTCTACTATCTGCTTTTCTATATTACACTGACTTTGTCATCAAAATAGTAAGCCATGTATTTCACTAATAAATGCTAAACATCTTTAAATTATATATTATATTTTCCAGAAAACTTGATGTTGATCTTATTAGAAGAAGATAAAGATTGCTTTCCGCTCTTTGTAAAAGCTAAATAAATTTTATTCTTTAAAAGATATTTATAATCTAACAATGTGTAACCAGTAATATGATATTAAATTAATTAAATTACAGAATATGATTTAAAATGAAGAAAAGGGTTGAAACAGAAAAAAACGTTTTTATTTATGCAGCTACTACTTTATGTTGTGTGCTCTTCTGTGTCATATTGACTTTGTCTCCTAAACTTAAGGCCATGCCCTGAAAATAAAAAAGTATGATAAATGAAATGCTTTAAGAGACTGGTATATTTTGTTTACTACAAAAATACGCTTACGTCATTCAATATTTCTGACGCCAGAGCATTGCCAAAACTTTAATATAACTTTTCATCATGACCATGTTTCTTGTACACTGAGAAGCTAGGATCATTACTTGTCGGATATCTTTTTCTTTGTTCTTGTTTACTACACAAATAATATCTATAATTCTTTATTCTAATTAATGATATCAATCAGCTTTCATTACTTACCGAAATAAACTCCTAGACAAAATTAACGAACCACTTTAATTAATCTAAATATTTACAATATGAACACAAAATAAAAATAAGTTACATTGAAATAATAATAAGCACCTACAAATAAGTCCAACATGACTTTATCATGACCTTAATTTGCCTTATTGTTTCTTTAAAAAATTGTTTTTGCCGGAAATGCGTAAATAAGCTAGCTTAACTCCAAATTGCAAAAAGAAAAAAATCAGTAAAGTATCACAATAAAATGCATCTGGGTCAACATTAATACCGTGTAGGCCCTCATCTACTTCTTATGACTGCATTTATGCGTCGAGGCATGCTTGATATCAAATGTTCAACAAAAGCTTGCGGAATATTCTCCCGTCCTTCAATAACGGCCTCAATGAGTGGGTTGTAATTGGCAATAGGGGTCTACGACTTCGAATCTTTTTTTTGAGATAGTCCCATAGATGCTCTATAGTCTATAGGATTCATGTCCGGACTGTTAGGTGGCCACTCTAATAATGGAATATCAACATCATTTAGGTAGCCGATAACCTGTCGAGCCACATGAGGACGAGCGTTGTCATGCATGAATAAAAAATAAGGTCCAAGAAACGGAGCAAAAGGCATTACATGTTCCACAATAATGTTGTCTAAGTAATAATGGGCATTCATAGACCTCGTACGTATGGGGACCAACTCCGTACGAGCTTCAAAACAAATCCCCCCCGCCTTCGCCAGACACGCTCACGGCCATCTAGGGCTTTTAGGCTTACTCTAGTTGTAGTATTTTGCTCAAACTCTATTTTTTATTTTCTGCTACGCCACTGTTCTCCCTTTTTTAACTGAAATCCATGTCCTTCTTTGGTCATGGATGACCTGGTCGTTATGAGAAAGTTTTCAAAGTGAGTTAAAAAATAATCAGTTTTAAGTGTAAGTGGAGGGCGCAATATTAGCGTAAGTTCATTACATGTCACACAAGGTATGTAGGTACATTTAGTTCTAATAAAAGTTTAACAAAAGAGACCTGTTCTTAATCAATGGTCAGCTATGGTGCAGGTCCACGTCGAAAAAGAACAAACAAATAGATAATACTCTGAAAAGGAGCTGAATGTCTCAACGGCATACCTCTTTATTCACTAGTCTCATCGGAGAAAAGAACTTGTTTCCATTTCCAATCATCGATGGTCAATTTCTGAACCCTGTGTTCTCTAGTAAGCAAGGGTTTTTTGGCCGGTTTCCTGTTGCTCAATTCTGCTTCATGTAAACGTCTTCTAACTGTTCGAGACGATATCGCGACATTTCGAACATTTGCTAGTTCATTTTTTAGCAAATTGCTGGTGACTCTCCTATCTCTGAGAGCACGTTGTCTCAAAAAACGATCATCAATTTGATTAGTGTAACGTTTTCGCCTTTGCCCTGGTCTTCGATGGTACGACCCTGTTCCATTATATCGCCTCACATTGCGATCATCAATTTGATTAGTGTAACGTTTTCGCCTTTGCCCTGGTCTTCGATGGTACGACCCTGTTCCATTATATCGCCTCACATTGCGACTGATGCTGGAATGATGTCTTCCTAACAAACCTGCAACGTATCGCATTGAATATAATAATTCATCTAGGAGAGTCGATGCTCGCACTGCCTCCTCCATTCAAAAATTTCTTTGGCGGTTCATTTTTTTATTTGATTTTTATGCAAATGAACTTCCAAACATGCATGTGATAAAAAATATCACAATAAAAAGCTTGTTTCTCACAAGCACTTTGCTTTAATCGGAACTTTTTTATGAAAAGTTTAACTCACTTTTAGCCTAAAACGAAGTTTAATACAAATTATTGTTAAAACAAGATTATTAGCTTACATAACAACTGTCACTGTCAAACAAGGTCCATAGGCAACTTGTCGTACAGTAAATTATCAATAAATAAAGATTATTGAGAAAAATATGAGTGGTGCGTTAATTTTGTCCAGTTTTTTTTATTTACCTAATGCCTCGACAACTAACGGCCATTGGCATGGTAGGTACGGTGAATGTTTGCAGTTGGGTACCTAGTGTCATGTGTAGTGTGTGTGTTGAGTAAATGTCTTGTTACTTTGCAAAGTCGACGTCATTGTCTTTGCAAAGAGACGCTAATTGTATCCGAACGTCTGCGGCCCCTCCGATGAGTACCGATCCCACAAAGACAGAAACTATTTTCATTTATTAATTTATAATAAACGAAAAAGTCCTACCCCTGGTGAGATTCGAACTCACGACCATTCGGACCTTTCGATCCAAAGGTAAGCGCTCGTACCACTGAGCCACAGAGTGGTGTCCAGATGTTTATATTAATTTCCGACAATATTATCATAGTGATATATCGAGGGGATCGAGCGAAAACCCGATAAATATCAAAATTATGAAATCCGGTATTTTTATTTCTGCTGTAAAAAAAACACGTCTCCTATCACTGGTAAATATTATTATTTGATATTTACATTTTTTATCACAAGAACTAATAAAAACCGTTAACTCCTGTTTTTAAATATCACAAAACCGATATATAACTTTACTGATACAAATACTTTGTTTTAAACGTATTTATAATATGAGAATCCGGTAGAATCATTTATTTTCTTTTTCCTGTGTAATAGTCTAAGAGCTGGGAGCGGATTTTGTGCGTGATAAGTAATATGGAAAAACTATACGGGGATATGTTGAATTAGTTGTGTACATGACTTTCACCAACGGCCGGAAACCAGAGTTGGGGCCGAGGGTAGTTATATGATCGAGATAGTGCACCAAAATTTGGGAATAAGTAGGTCATGACGTACCTAAGTAAAATCTCTAGGGGCTCAATGCTGCGTGGCCGACAAAGGGGTGGGGGTAGGGGTGAATATAAAAAATATAAGGGGTTTTTTGCGACGTTCGTGATTGAGATAGTGCACCAAAATTTGGGTATAAGTAGACCATGACATAAATAATTAAAATCCCCCAGAGCCGGAAACCAGAGTGGGGAAGGAAGGTAGTTAGTTATAAGGGGTCAAATTTCCGTTTTTTATTATTTTTTTTGTGACGCTCACGATCGAGATAGCGCGCCAAAATTTGGGAATAAGTAAGTCATGACGTAACTAAGTAAAATCTCCAGGAGTGGAACGCTGCGTGGCCGACAAAGGGGTGGGGCAGGAGTGAAAATAAAAAAATGTAAGGGGTTTTTTGCGACGTTCGTGATTGAGATAGTGCACCAAAATTTGGGAATAAGTAGACCATGACATAAGTAAGTAATATCCGCAGAGGCGGAAACCAGAGTCGCGGACGAGGGTAGTTATAAGGGGTAAAAGTCGCGGTTTTTATAATTTTTTTTGTGGCGCTCATGATGGAGATAGTGCACCAAAATTTGGGAGTAAGTAGGTTATGACGTAACTAAGTAAAATCTTCAGGGGCGGAACGCTGCTTGGGGTACAAAGGGGTGGTAGGGAGGGGTGAGTATAAAAATATATGGGGTTTTTTTTGCCGTTCGTGATCGAGATAGTGCACCAAAATTTGGGAATAAGTAGATCATAACATTACTAAGTAAAATCTCCAGGGGCGGAATGCTGCGTGGGGGACAAATGTTGTGCCGGGTCACAAAAAAAATAATACACACTGCGACTTTGACCCCTTAAAACTACCCTCATCCCCAACTCTGGTTTCCGGCTTTGGGGATTTTACTTATCTAAGTCATGGTCTACTTATTCCCAAATTTTGGTGCACTATCTCAATCTAGCACGTCGCAAAAAACCCCTTATATTTTTTATATTCACACCTACCCCCACCCCTTTATCGGCTACGCAGCGTTCCACCCCTGGAGATTGTACTTAGTTACCTCATGACCTATTTATTCCCAAATTTTGGTGCACTATCTCGATCATGAGCGTCACAAAAAAAATAATAAAACGGCGATTTTGACCCCTTATAACTACCCTCATGCCCAACTCTGGTTTCTGGCTCTGAGGATTTTACTTAGTTATGTCATGATCTACTTATTCCCAAATTTTGGTACACTCTCTCAATCACGAATGTCGTAAAAAAACCCCTTATATTTTTTGTATTCACCCCTGCCCCACACCTTTGTCGGCTACGCAGCGTGCCACCCGTGGAGATTTTACATAGCTACGTCTTGACCTACTTATTCCCAAATTTTGGTGCACTCTCTCGATCATGAGCGTCACAAAAAAAATAATAAAAACGGCGACTTTGATCCCTTATAACTACCCTCGGCCCCAACTCTGGTTTCCGGTCGTTGGTGAAAGTCATGTACACAACTAATTTAACATATCCCCGTATAGTTTTTCCATATTACTTATCACGCACAAAATCCGCTTCTGTTTCGCCGACTATAAAGTTACTAATTTTATTAGAAATATTTCTAAGTTAAAAACTGATAATTAATTTTATCGGAGATGTAGATTGCCAAATTGTTCATTTTGACAAAATATATTCATGAGAAAATCCAATAAAGAATTTTAGACTATAATAGTTTATTAAATTTCGGCACACTTTTTTCCTACGAAAACCCAATAAAAGAGGGCGTAAATTGGAAATTGAATATTACGAAAAGAAAAAAAGGCGGTTAGAATAAGGCCCATATTTATAATGAAAAATACACTCAGAGCTCCTAAGGTACCACAGCAAATCAACTGTAGTAAATTTAAATTTAAGTGTACTGAAAATTTGTCTGAAGACTATTGAAACAAACTCTGTAGAAATTACTGGACTCTAGTGGTAGTAGTATAGTCTAGAAAAATTTTTATTTTGTACAATATAACTGTCAAACTAATTAGGACTAAACTTGTCCCCAAAAATTTCCCAAAGAAAGGAAGGACCATTTCGTAAGAAATGTTTCTTTCCACTAGCTTACCATGAATAAATTCCAGTGTGTCAAAAATTTTTTACGAAAACGCTGTGTATATTCTCAGATGACATAATGAATGATGTAGCTAAGAGATTCTACTGGATGATATTCGAAAGAAGACAATCGCGGAAAACGGTATGCAGTTAATAAAAATATCAGAAGATATTGGTTTGAATTAAAAAAAAAACTCCTACTCTACGCCCTAAAAGGCAAAAACAAATTTCATCCCAAAAAGCAACCATAGACTTACCAATTCCGGGCAATTTACCAGAGTTATATAAAAGTACCCTTCCAATAAGTGAAGCACAGGAAACGGATTTGATAAAGATTTGCCAAGAAAATATTTTTCCAGAAGAGGTCCATGCTTGAATAACAAATTTAAAAACCGGTAATTATGTCGTAGATCGAATTCTAGACACAATGGTGGGAGAAGAATTGGAAGAAGACATTTTACCTTTCAATTTTCTAAAAAGAATGTAGATTATTTTTTTTGTTGGAATAATATACAGTTAACTTTTATTTTATAATTCAAAAAAATTAAAAATAAAAACCAATAAAATCAAATGTTATACTCATTCAACGAGGTAAAACCCGATAAATATCACGTTTTATTTTGTTTGTAAATAAGTTTTTATAAATTAAACTTAAAATAAATTATTCTAAATATTAAACTCTCTACGATTTGGCTATAACAAATATTTGATAAAACTTCCTATGACGATTTTAAATCTTCTTCAAATCCTAAAATCTTTAATCGCGATTATCTCTAAACAATGGTTTTGTTAGTTATCGGGTTTTCGCTCGACCCCCCTATATAATCTATAAAATTGAGCATTTAATACTTTAAGGCTAAAAATGACAGCTCCATGTACTGAATATTATGTAATATGAGTAAAATATTGTATTCATCGCAAGAGATTGCTTATAAAGAAATAAAAGTTTTAATTTGTTTTTATTTAAATTATGTGTTTACGGGTACTTTATTATTATTTATATTACTAATCTAACCGAACACTAAAAAATGAATGTGTGTGTACTTTGTACGCACGTAAGAAGTTATACTTTTATTATATGCTTTCTTAAAAATATACAGGGTGAGTTTTTAGTGCGGGATCGGTCGATAATTCCATTACGGTATAGAATATCGAAAAAAGTTATTTAGAAAAAATGTAGACAATGATATTCTCCACGCTTGGAAAATATGTCCATTTCTACAGGGTGATCAATAACAGCGTGGTATATCAAACATATAATTTTTTAAATGGGACACCCTATATATTTTTTCATATTTATATTCCCCTCATAATTCTTGTTCATATAATATAGGGTTTTGCATTACTATACAGAGTATTTAACAAGTTATGACCATTTTTATTTCGAAATCCCTATGAGATTAACACCCTGTATATAAAGAAGTAATTCATACACAATAATTTGTTTTATGTAGTAAGATAAACAATATACTGTAGTTTTTAAATTAAGTCCAATTGAAATCATTAACGAATGTTTGTATCAAGGGTGAACTACAAAACCAAATTACGATTTTCTCTATTTTTTTAAATGGATCACCCTATATTTTGTTTTTCAAAAATATTGTATTTATTATACTCTTTCATTTTTATATAGCATTCCCTATATCTAAACTTATTACTTTCGGAGATATTATTAGTTTTCTTCAACTTTCGGGAATACATTCAATTTTTCTAGTAGAAATAAGTTGGTATTGAATGATAATTAAACAAAATTATTTTTATTCAATAAATAACTAACACAAAATATAAACCATTGCAATATGCAATGAATGTATCAATAAATGTGATATTAAGGAATTATCATATTTCCCTAATATACAAGAATCATACAATTCCTACAAAAAAAATATAGGTATCTTGTGTATAATAAAATTACAAGATTATTTTTATTTAATAAACAAGTCACACAAAACATAAATCAAAACAATATAGGTACAACTAATTTAATAATTTTTAGATTATTACATCAACAGCATTCTAAGCCAAGAAGTTTTTAGTAACACATTCCTAATTGCAGATTGTGACCCGCAGTTATTAATAATATAATTTTCATATTATATTTCATTAATATGCATCAAGAAATTCCTACTTTGTTAAAACTCAAACTAGGTGATCTATAAATGTTTAAGGTGATATTGTTAGAGATTATGTGATTTTTTGACGGTTGAGGTTGTTATACGACGGTGCTCCAGTTCTTTCAAAATTGATTTTTTTCAAGTGGGGCTATATAAATAACCTTGTATACCAGAAGCATCCAACAACGCTTGATGATATGAAAAATAGAGTAAAAGAAGCTTTTAATAATATTGACTTACAAAAATGTTAGAAATGTGGCTCGGTCATTTGAATATCGGTTACAAAATTGCATAGACGTTGAAAGTGGTCATTTTCAACATTTACTTTAGACTTATATCCTTAACATCACATTAATTGGTACATTCATTAAATTTTGTTATGGTTTATTATTTTTTTGTTAGTTATTTATTGAATGAAAATATTTGTTATATTATTACATAATACTTATTTGTTAAGTTATTTATATTTATATGAATTGAATGTATTCCCGGCAAATGAAGAAAACTAAAAATATCTCAGAAACTAATGAGTTTAGGTATAGGAGATGCTATATAAAAATTAAAGAGTATCATAAATACAATATTAAAAAAAATAAAATATAGGGTGATCTATTAAAAAAAATTGAGAAAATCGTAATTTTGTTTTGTAGTTTAAAAGTGCAAAAATGAATGTCCTACTAAAAAATTATTGGCTTAGAATGCTGTTGATATACCAATCTAAAAACTATTACATCAGTTGTATATTGTTTTGATTTATGTTTCATGTAAGTTATTAATTGAATAAAAATAATCTTGTTATATTATTATATACAATACAAAGTTTTTTTTGTAGGAATTTTACGATTCTTGTATATTAGGGAAATATGATAATTTCTTAATATCACATTTATTGGTATATTCACTGCATATTGCTATGGTTTATATTTTATGTTAGTTATTTATCTAATAAAAATAATTTTGTTTAATTATCACTCAATACTAACTTATTTCTACTAGAAAAATTGAATGTATTCCCGAAATTTGAAGAAAACTAAAAATATCTCGGAAATTAATCAGACTTAGATATAGGGAATGCTATATAAAAATGAAAGAGTATATTAAATACAATAATGTTGAAAAATAAAATATAGGGTGATCCATTTAAAAAAATAGAGAAAATCGTAATTTGGTTTTGTAGTTCACCCTGTATACAAATATTCGTCAATGATGTGAATTGGACTTAATTTAAAAACTACAGTATATTGTTTATCTTATTACATAAAACAAATTATTGTCTACGAATTACTTCTTTATATACAGGGTGTTAATCTCATAGTGATTTCGAAATAAAAATGGTCATAACTTGTTAAAAACTCTGTATAGTAATGCAAAACCATATATTAAATGAACAAGAATTATGAGAATATAAATATGAAAAAATATACAGGGTGTCCCATTTAAAAAATTATATGTTTGATATACCACGCAGTTACTGATCACCCTGTAGAAATGGACATATTTTCCAAGCGTGGAGAATATAATTGTCTACATTTTTTTTAAATAACTTTTCTCGATATTTTATACCATAATGGAGTTATCGACCGATCCCGCACTAAAAACTCACCCTGTATATACTTTAAACAGTTTGTTTTCATTTTTTTTAAAGACCAAACTAATTTTGTGCTTACCGCTTTCAAAAAAATAAAAAAAAGTATAGGATTGCACTGGATTCGAACTCAAGACCTCTCGATCTCTGGCCGAATGCTATACCAAATCAGCTACGAGGACTGTGTCTGTATCGGTTCGGACGTACCTAATGACAATTCACGTAATAAACAGACAAGGTGAGGTATAATAAATATACAATACAATGTTTTAATAATACTCATCTTACTCCTAAGGAAGACAAATCCAAAGACACAAAAATTATAATAAATATATTTACTAAAAACACTAATATATTCTTTTCACACCTTTTCACATACATAACTTGAAAGATTTAGCAACTAAACGCCATACTGTCTGTGTGCGCATGCGCGCAGTATTATGAAATTTTACTCCCAATCGCGCCTAAAGAAGTATAACTTCGAAAATGAAAAAATACTAAAGTATAGTTATTTGATACCTGTACTAAAATATAACAAAGAAGCCGTGTCATTATGGAGTATGTAAGATTGATACACGCTATAAGTCATTTAAAGACAATACATCATATTATGTTACATCTTTTCCAAATCCTTTATTTATTTATAAACGATCTCGTGCTATACCTATAATACAAATATTTTATTCGTATTAAATACAAGGTCATTCAGTGAAACGGTACGACTTGGCAACGCTGCTGACGATAATAGAGGTTCAAAAAATGATATCAAACACATTGTTTATTTCAAGAAATAGACTTAAAAAATACATAAAATATATAAACAAAAAAAATTACCTGACTTTTGGCCCTTATTCTAATATGACCGCTTACTGGCGCATCGGGTTTATTAAAAGGTTTCTCTATACTTAAGTTGGCCAAAGCGTCTTCTCCAAAAATGGATTTTGCATATAAATTGGCTGCCATAAAACCACACTGCCCGCTCAGAGCTTTTTCTGATGTTAAACATTTCAAATTTGTGCTTTTGAGTAGATGTTCGAGGTATTCTGAAAGTTCCGTGAGGGGTGTGTTAACGGTTACCTAAAAAATATAAAAAAAAAATGCAAACAACATTATATATAAAATAAAAAAATATAAAAAAATATTTTTAAGAAACGCTTTTCTTTAGTTATGGGTGACTAAAATTAAAAATATTATAAAAAAAATCAACTAGAAAGCAAAAAATAAAAAATAAAATAAACTCGAAGGATTATTCGAAAAAAAAACTGTTAGACAGATTAAATATACAAAACCTTCACACATTCGTTAAAAAATTGAAAAGATCTAACACATTCATTAAAGAAAAGCGTGGGGCGCGTCTTCATTGAAAAAACGGTTTTCGCCCCACGCTTTTCTTTAATGAATGTGTTAGATTTTTGAACTTATACCGAATCGTTTTATATCAAATCGGCAAAAAATTTGAAACTTTAATGTATATTTATGAAACATAACGTAAACAACGTAAAAAGTGAAATTATGTATAGTTCATATAATTAGCTACAATCTGTAAAAGTTTTAAGTTTCTTCATTGTAAAAAACAAGAACACTTTCCATTAAAATCGATTTTTTTTATTTAAACAATTAATAAACATAAAAAAAATATTGACTACTCGTGTATTGTTCTCTCGACTGCACATGTCTGCAAAATTTCAATCATTTGCATTGACGAAAAGGCAGTCAAACATTGAACTAAAGAAAAGCGTTTAATAAGGAGGAATGTATTAACACTATATGAACTAAGCAAGAAATGCTTTTAACAAACTGGAAAAGTATTCCGTAGCAGAGACATTACAATTTCTTTAAAGATAAGACTTCTGATATTGAAAAAATAAGTTTCATTCAGAATGGAAACCTTTGAATTATGGACCTTCAGAAGAATATTAATATTCATCATCATCAATGGCGTTACAACTATTCGTGAGTCTTTGCCGCGTTTTCTATTGCCTTTCATGTTTGTCAGTCCTGTGCCACATATTAATATTGTTTTGAAGCTATTTTCTTGCGGCATCTTAAGTCTGTTTTAGACTATACTATAAAATGATATAAGAAAATGGTACGAGTATAATAATTTTTGTCACAATGTAAAACAAAAAACAAAATCTGTTAACAGAAATAGTTTGGTATAACTAGACCCAAACCCAGACATCCAAAGTGAAAGTTATCCTCCAACACCAAATTGTTCTATATGGTCCACATAATGTTCAGAAAAAAGTCACAACATTTTGAGCTTCGAGTTTGGGGGGAGAGGGGAAAAACCCGGTAAATTCGTAGTTTTTTACGTTTTTCGTCAATATTTCTAAAACTATGCTGTTTAGCATGAACAACCTCCAATACAAAAATGTTCTACATTAAATTTGAAATAAAAAAGGCCCTATGCATCATCCTTCCAAAAAGAGCGGTTCCAAAGTTACGGAGGTAGTATAGTATAATTGGTCCAAAAAAAGGCCTAACCCAAACATCCAAAGTAAAAGTTTTCCTTCAACACCAAATTGTTCTATATGGTTCACATGTTGTTCAGTAAAAAGTTACACCATTTTCAGCGTCCGGTTTAGGGGGGGAGATGGGGAAAAAGTCGGAAAATTAGTAGTTTTTTTTTACGTTTTTCGTCAATATTTCTAAAACTATACTTTAACGTAAACAATGTTCTACATAAAATTTAAAACAAAAAAGGTCCTATACATAATGGTTATAACATCAACGGTTCCAGAGTTACGGAGGGTGAAATATGGAAGTTTTCGACACTTATATTTTTTGGGCAATTTATAATATCATTACTGATGAGAGAAATAACAGGATTGTGTTTTGTAAATAAAATTTGCTGTTTCAGTGGCGATGGTATGTTAGTGATAAGCCCTTGAAGAAACGTCAACCTCACCACCCAAAATCATCATCAATTGCCCAAAAAATATAAAAAGTATCGAAAACCTCCACTTTTCACCCTCCGTAACTCTATAACCGTTGATTTAGTAACAATTATGTATAGGATCTTTTTTATTTTAAATTTTATGTAGAACATTTTTGTGTAGAACATTGTTTACACTAAAGTATAGTTTTAGAAATATTGACGAAAAACGTAAAAAAACTACTAATTTTCCGACTTCTCCCCCATCTTCCCCTAAACCGGACGCTCAAAATGGTGTAACTTTTTACTGAACAACATGTGGACCATATAGAACAATTTGCTGTTGGAGGAAAACTTTTACTTTGGATTTTTGGGTTAGGCCTTTTTCTGGACCAATTATACTGTACTACCTCCGTAACTTTGGAACCGTTCATTTTAGAAGGATTATGCATAGGGCTTTTTTTATTTCAAATTTAATGTAGAACATTTTTGTATATAAGGTTGTTCATGCTAAACCGCATACTTTTAGAAATATTGACGAAAAACGTAAAAACTACGAATTTACCGATTTCGCCCCCTCTCCACCCCAAGCCCGACGCTCAAAATGGTGTGACTGTTTTCTAAAGATTATGTGGACCATATAGAACAATTTGGTGTTGGAGGATAACTTTCACTTTGGATGTCTGGGTTATGCCATCTTTTGGATCAATTTTATCATACTAAAAATGTTATACAAATTAGAACATATCCTATTTGATACCAATTATTATTAGTACACAGGCATGCGTAGTTAGGTTATTTTCGTTATACCGTCACATTGTATAATGTTTAATTAATAATTAATTTTTATAAGTTAAAATCCATAAAGAATTAACCGAGATAATTGCAAAAAACACGTTTTTGCACTATTTTGTATAGTAAATAGGCCGTAAGGAACGTATTATACCTTGATCATAAGGTAATTAAGTGCCTTTATTAGTGTACGAAATTTCAGGAAGATCTGGTTGTTAGTTTACGAGTTATGTTAAATGTTTACCCCAGACATCGAATGTTTAAACAATCATTGTTGCCCAAGGAGTATTTTCAGAGCTTTTTGGCAAAGTGCAATGAGTTTTTAGTTTCCTGAGTTTACCATAGAAAAGTAATATAATAACACACTACCTTTCCTTGATGTTTTAATGGCAAATAAGGATACTGGATATGAGACTTTTAAGCCAGTTTAGTGTTGTCAAAGTTATAGCCAACTAGGTAGAATATTGTGCGTTTTGTTAATATTTTTCTCACAAACAGGCTTAACTACGTAGGCATTTTGATATATCATTCAATATTATTAAATTAAGAATCAGTCTAGGTCTAGATTATGTTTTTTCGAAAAATTATTTTTGATTGAATATTTTCACGGCCAACCTAACAAAATTTTACCTAATTGTTGTTACATTTAATGATTGGCTCAAAGAATCGCGAACAACTCAAAAATTAAAGCAATTAGGTGTAAGGAATGCTTAGGAAATAAGAAAGTACCATAAAATAACATTTTATGTCAATACTAAAATACAAGTGATCCATTCATGAAATCTCAGAAAATACTAATTTCAAACTTCGACCAATCATGTATACTAAAATTAAATATTTTGTTATGTTAATAATTTTGGACAATAGTACACTATTTTTCGTATCTATTACGACAAATAAATAATTGGACTTCCTCGCAGTAGTGCCAAGCACCATATTAACAAAAACAGTGAGAAATATAATAACATGTAAAAAATCTTACCTTATTTTCCCATTCAAATTCCGCCCACATTCTCATAAACTCGCTATCTGTACAACTAGCAGGCACTATATAGTCCATTATATCTATGTGTATATCATTCAAAACTACAACATTCCTATCTGACCCCGCTCCTATGACATCATACACAATGTTGCCAAATATAATTCCGTTTTCAGTTGAGGCCACTTTCACGTTAGCTTTAATGTTGCAAAAGTCTTTGGGCGCCAATACGACAGGTTGTGGCTTCTCTACCAACTTCAAATCGCCTAAAGTAGCCAGCTCTAGCGTGCAGTTTTGTAAAGTATCGTTAGTTTGGTTTACGATTAAGACATCAAGCACGATATCGTACTGATTCACGTGAACGTATGCTTCGGAATAAACTGGATCGGAAAAACCAGTCAGTTGTGTGATTTTATCTAATTTATTGGAACTTAATACTGATTCGCCACCTCCCGTTCGACCTCCTACTAAAGCTTGTGACAGCGACATCTCGAATACGTTTTCTCCTAGCTCTCCACTTTTATCTGTCTCTAATTGCAGGAAGCTTATAGCGTCGTCAGTTTGAATCGTACGCTTGTTTTTTTCTTTGCTCTTTTGCGAGATCGCTTCTACCGATTCCTTAGCTAGAAGCATCTCATTTAGTGCCGAGCGGCACAATTTTTTGAAAATTTCAACAATGATTGGAGAACGATCAGATAGGACTCGTAAACAGAACAGAATGTGGTCTTTATCGTCGTTGGTTATTGATTTTGTGGGAAGTCCTGGAAAATTAAAATCGAATGTTAACAAATATCAAGAATAATTCAAAATAAGCATAAATCCCGCGTACCAAAAAAAAGTTTATTAATAGCAAGCTGAAAAATTGTTAATAGCTTAATAGTTTCTAGTCGGACAAACTTTGATGTATGGGAACACTGGAACAGGGGAAGTTTTAATTGTGGAACATAACTTTAATTGTGGAAATTGTCATCCTGACAAGTTTATGATTGTGGAAACTGGCAGGTTGTTTTTAAGTTTATTCAATAGCAAACTTCATAGTCCTGTCGCCAGTGGGGGTACAACGGCCTCCTTAATTCAGATGGACTTACCCAAGTTTTTTTTACGTAGTTTGACCCGTAGAACACAATTTTTTTGGGTAACAGTCGATCCGGATGTCGATAAGATTGTTATAAACAAAGAACTTGAGGAATCACATAATAGCGATTTTTCGCAAAACAAAACATTTTTTTGTATTTTTTGGGTCATTCTAAGCAAAAAATGTTTTTACAAGTTTTTTCGTAGGATGCATGGTTTTCGACATAAACGCGGTTGAACTTTTAAAAAAATCGAAAAATTGCAATTTTTGAACCCGAATATTTTTTG
The DNA here is from genome assembly GCF_917563875.1 of Diabrotica virgifera virgifera. Lineage (NCBI taxonomy): Eukaryota > Metazoa > Arthropoda > Insecta > Coleoptera > Chrysomelidae > Diabrotica > Diabrotica virgifera. Next base: position 40,560,388 of record NC_065448.1, read on the forward strand.
ATAAAAAAATAAAATAGCAATTCTGCTTACCGCATTTAAAAGTTCAAGTCAAATTCTATCGGCTTTGATTACTTTCACTGCTAAAAATTATTTTTTTTTTATTATTAAACAAAGCTATAAACACAGTGATCGAATCATGTTTTCAATGCATTTCTCATTTGAAATCGAACGAGTAGGCGCGCATACATACAATTTCTACGTAGTATTACGTACATTAAAACGCATGCATTGGGCACGGGAAACACTATGTGTTTATGGCTTTGTTTAACAAATAAAAACTTAATTTTTAGCAATGCAAATAATTAAAACCGATAGAATTTGACTTTAATTTTCAAATGCACTAAGCAGAATAACTATTTTATTTTTTAATCAAAAGTTAATCGGGTCCAAAAATTGCACTTTTTCGATTTTTTGAAAGTTCAACCGCGTTTATCTCGAAAACTATGCATCCTACGAAAAAACTTGTAAGCATTTTTTGCTGAGAATCACCCAAATACAAAAAAATGTTTTGTTTTGCGAAAAATCGCTGTTATGTGATTCCTCAAGTTCTTTGTTTATCTTATCGACATCCGGATCAATTGTTACCCAAAAAATTCGTGTTCTACGGATCAAAATACATAAAAAAAAACTTAAGTAAGTCCATCTGAATTAAGGAGGCCATTGTACTCCCCCCCCCCCCCTGGCGACAGGACTATAAATATATGAAAAAATGTTGGTCCGACAAATTAATAAGTCCAACACGTAGAACATGTCAAATGACAGGAATTATGTTGGTGGTAAATAGCAGTCTCTGGACTTTAAACTCTTCGGAGTTCGTGCATGGAGAAGAGCAGCCACAGGCAAACAAAGGTGGAGGCAAAAAAATAAAGGAGGTCAAGGCTCAATTTGGGCTGTAGTGCCGTAGAAGAAGAAGAAATAGCAGTCTGATTTTTTGCATTTTTGCAATGAAAGAGTAACAAATCAATTGGAAGTTCTGTCCGACAAAATACATGGGACGATTTCGTAGTCTGACGTTCGAAACTTGTAACCTATTACACAATTAAAACTTGTGTTCCAGTGTTCGCGTACATAAAAGTTTGTCCGACTAGACACCGTTAAGCGATTAATAAATTTTCAGCTTGCTATTAATAAACTTTTATTTGATACGCGGGATCCAGGTCTAAAATATCTATGTATTAGTTATGGTTTCTGCAGTGAGAATGTACTATGGCGACACAAACATATTTCCCTTGGAGAAAGGTATTAGACAAGGAGGCAACATATCTCCTAAACAATTCGACGCTGTATTACAGAGTGCTATGAGAAACAATAATTGGGAAAATATTGGAGTCAGCATAAATGGGGAGCTTCTGAAGAACTTGAGGTTTGCAGTCAACATAATCCTTATTTAAGACCTTGTAGATTATGCCTGCCAACTACTTGTGCCGTTCATCATCTAAGGCACACCAAAGAAACATGAAACGTAAAACACGTTTCATGAAAATAAAACACAGGTAAACAAATCTTGAAGTCCGCCTACCAATGAAACGAGTGTGATTCATGCTCATAAAACATTTTTATTTTCGGAGAGTTTCATAAATGACCGGACGTCTATTTGTTTAGCAGTGTTTTATTTCAACGAAACGTGATTTACGTTTCATGTTTCTTTGATGTGCCAAAGTTTCTCTCACGTCGCACGTGCCAAAATCCAAATGTATAAAACCATAATAAGACCACCAGTGATATACGAAAGTGAAACGTGGACATTGAGAAAGAAAGAAATCAATAAACTATTAGTATGACAACGTAAAATCCTGTGAGTTATAATATATGGTCCTTGCAGAGACAGTGTGACAAATTAATGGATGAGCAGATCCAACAATGAATTAAAGACTCTCTTCGGGCAAGGAAACACCGTGAGATATACAGGGTGTCTGCGTAACTTGGAACCATATGGGAAACTTTTTTAATATCAATTTTACGAAAAAAAGTCATTCTTTATAAAGTGCTCTGCATAGTCTAAAACCTAATATGCAATCATCAGATATTAAACGTTGTCAGTATACGAGGTATGTCAAAAAATATGAATTCGCTCAAGAGCAAACTATCTTTATATTTCAAAATATCAAAAAATTTTATTATGAAAAGTTATTTGTAATTAGAAACCATATTCAAAAATGCAATAACAGCCTTCTAATTGAGAAAACAATTTCTGAAATTTTCCTTAATTACCGATTCCGAACATCATTTTTATTTATTAGACATGTAATAACTCTTTTATTAATAATTTTAGGAAAAAAAAGTTATTCTTTATAAAAATCTGTGCATGGTCTCAACCTCAAGATGCAACCATCAGTTATCCAGGTTTGTTAATTTTATACGAGGTGTGTCAAATAATATGAATTTAGAAAGAATTCTCTCTAAATTCATATTATTGACCAAAGCTCGTATAAAATTAACAAACTTGGATAACTGATGGTTGCATCATGAGGTTTAGACCATGCACAGATTTTTATGAAGAATAACTTTTTTCCTAAAATTATTAATAAGAGTTATTACATGTCTAATAAATCAAAATGATGTTCGGAATCGGTAATTTAGGAAAATTTCAGAAGTTTTTTATTTCAAGTAGAAGGCTGTTATTGCATATTTAAATATGGTTTTTAATTACAAATAACTTTTCATAATAAAATTTTTTGATATTTTGAAATATAAAGGTAGTTTGCTCTTGAGCGAAATTCATATTTTTTGACATACCTCGTATACTGTTGACAAAATTTAATATCTGATGATTGCATCTTAGGTTTTAGACTATGCAGAGCACTTTATAAAGAATAACTTTTTTTCGTAAAATTGATATTAAAAAAGTTTTCCATATGGTTCCAAGTTACGCAGACACCCTGTATAAAAGCCAATAGACTAAGATGGGCAAGTCACGTAGTACGAAGTGATGACGACAGACTGATTAGCAATATGTTTTGGGAAAGACCAGACCATAGAAGACCGGCAGGACGGTCTAGAAAAGGTGGAAAGATACATTCACAGAAGAGCTGGAGAGGATGGAAGTGAGACCATGAGAAATAGTAGCACAGGATCGGAACCAATGGACGACAATAGTAAACGCGGCAAAGACTCACGAAGAGTTATAAAAACCAAAAATGATGAACTACTTCAACAGCTTCACAGCTCTTGTACACGAGTTGGCCTTAAAATTAACTTTGCCAAAACCCAATACATGTCCAAAATTTATATTTACACAATGAAATTATCGATCGAGTTAGCAAATACAAATATTTAGGCACTTTTATAAATGATGACAACGATAGCTCAGCAGAAATCAAAATAAGAATAGAAAAAGCCAGATCCATATTCACTAAAATGAAGAGAGTGTTCTGTGGAAGAGATTTGAGCCCTGAAATGAAACTTCGCCTGATGAGATGTTACGTACTTTCTGTGCTGTTCTACGGAATGGAGTCGTGGACGCTGAAAAAGATTGATACTAAAAAATTATAGGCATTTGAACTGTGGATGTATCACAGAATCTTGAGAATATCATGGACGGAGAGAGTCACAAACGTCGAGGTCTTGAGAAGAATGAATAAAGAAAAGGAAGTCATATTTACGATCAAAAAACGAAAACTGCAACACTTAGGACACATTACAAGAGGCGAAAGATATGAACTGCTTCGAATAATTATGCAAGGGAAGATAGCAGGAAAAAGGTCCATAGGAAGAAGACGAAACTCCTGGCTAAAGAATCTACGGGAATGGTATAGCTGTAGCAACAACGAATTGTTTCGGTCAGCAGTTTCGAAAATACGTATAGCCCTGATGATCGCCAACCTTCGGAACGAAGATGGCACTTGAAGAAGAATACATGACCAACCTTGTACTGGCCAAAAACATCTCAACTAATGGCAGTCAAACTGAACTATTTTTTGTTTAATAGTGTATACCTATAAGTATCTGGGTCACAAAATTAAATTAGGAAGAGACAACCAAACAACAGAGTTAAAGTGGAGAATAGAACTAACATGTACAGCTTAAAAAAAACTGAGGAAAAGCTTTTTTCTTCTTCTTCTTCCTACTTTATAAATAGGCTCAATGCCTGTTTTTCTTTGGTTTTGAGCCTCAATTGACATTGTCTGACCATCTTTTCCTCGGTCGTCCCAATGATCTTCTTCCATTTGGCGATTTGTCTCTTGCTATTCGTACTATTCTCTTTTCTATCATTCTTTCTATGTGTTGATTCCATTCTATTTTTCTTCTTTTGGTCTACATGTTTATTTCTTCTATACCACATCTCGCTCGTATTTCCTCACTTCTTGTTCTGTCTCTTAGAGTTTGTTTCTTGAAATTTTTCGTAAGACTTTCATTTCTGCTGTTTCCAGCTGTAGTTGTGTTTTCTTTGAGGAAAATCTTGAGATCAGATATTCCCATGTTATTGAAAAGAAAGGTCGGTGATCAATGTGCACTCCCAGTTTTAACGTATGGAGCAGATTGACCCTTAGCGGAAAAGTAATCAACAAGATACACGTGGCACAGAGAGCAATGGAGGGGTCAATGTTGAATATATCCCTTAGAGACTGAGTTTCAAATCAAATAGATAGGAAAAAACTGGTGTTACGGGCGCAGTTAAAAAAATTACAACGCTGAAATGGAACTGGGCGGTATATGTTGCTAGAGACAGAGATGGAAGATGGACCAAGAAAATTTTAGAAGGGAGACTTAGACACGATGTTTATCGTAATCTAGGACGTCCTCCAACAACATATCAAGCTCATTCCACACAGCTGGATTCAGGGTGCTCAAGAATATTTACGGGAGAAATATTTACGGACATTTGCAATAGAAATATTTACGGGAGGCCTATGTTAGTAGTGGACTCAAATAAGGCATATTTGACCACAACACCAGAATAGTGGACAATATGATTGAAAAGAACAGAAGGGTGAAAGTTTTTAAAAAAAGAACGAGAGCGGAAAAAGAAATTATAAGACTATAAGATGACTATGTCTTATAATGACTAAGTTGTCTTTGACCTACAAAGACAACGTTATCGATTATACCAAGCATGTCGACAACTCAGCATGAACATATCCACGCAGAAAACAAAATGCATTACCATTGCTCTTCTTCTTCTTCTTTTTGTATAGACATGACTTTGTCTGTTTTTTCAATGTGCCTCTAGTAAGTTGTCGTTCCATCGTTTTCGTGGTCTTCCCACTGATCGTCTTCCTATTGGGGAACCGTCTCTCGCTGTCCTGACTACCCTATTTCTTGTCATTCGGCTTATGTGGTCATTCCATTCTATTCTTCTGTTTCTTACTCAGTTGTTAATGTTATCCACCTTGCATCTTCGTCGTATATCTGTACTTTTATCTCTGTCCCATAGAGTCTTACCATCGATTTTTCGAAGGGTTTTTGCTGTTTCGAGCAATCTTTTTGTCCTCTCTGTGTCGGGTCGTGTTTCTGCCGCGTATGTCATTATTGGTCTGATGACTGTTTTGTAAATTCTGCCTTTCATTTCTTTTCCGATATTTTTGTTTCTCCATATTGTGTCATTCGGGCAACCTGCGGCTCTGTTTGCTCTATTCACTTGATCTTCCACTTCTGTTTCGAGTCTTCCGTAGCTAGATAGTGTGATGCCTAGGTATTTAAACTCCATCACTTGTTCTATTTATTATCTAACCTTCCAGCTCCAATTTACATCTTATTGGATCTGCTGTTATAACCATGCATTTTGTTTTTTTTTTAGGAAATTAACATGTTAAATTTTCTGGCGATTATGTTGAATTGGTGCAGCATACGTTGTAAATCATCTTCACTTTGAGAGATTAGTATTGCATCGTTCGCATAGCACATTATTTTAAGTTGCGAAATTTACCATTGCGGAAGATCCAATTAGATGCAAGCTCGTGGTAGAGGGGAAACCCATGGAACAGCTAAACCAGTTCAAATATCTAGGTGTAGACTTATCAATTTATCATGACCCAGCCAGAGACCTAAGAGGACAAATTACTAAGGCCGCTGTCTTGTCCGGATGTTTGAGAGATGTGGTCTGGAATAACCCATATATGCGAATGGACAGCAAAGTTAGAATCTATAAAACTTGCATCAGACCTGTTATGACCTATGGCATTGAATCAAGAGAAGACACCAATAAAACCAAAAGCATGCTACGAACAGCTAAAATGAAGGCACCAAGAGCAATAGCAGGGAAGACTAAAAGAGACAGAATACGAAACAACATCAGCAGGGAACAATGTGGCGTGCAAGATGTAGTCAGATGGGGTAGGCAAAGACGAAGAGGATGGTTCAGTCTGTAAACAGAACAGACTACCAAGAATTACGCTAGAAGGAATAGAAAATAGAGAAGAAATTATAAAACTCCTGACACCTATCGTCCTATTAGAGGTAAAACTCACTAAGTGCACTTTTTTGAGAGTTAAACATTCTCATCAATTTGTACTTAATCCGCTACTGTCCAGCCGTGATCTTTTCAGTTATTTCTCATTACCATAACTTATTAATTTTGGTTTTTAAACAATAATTACCTGATTTTCCCAAGTGAAGAATTCCAGCCATAATAAGCATAATTTTGGCATTGAATCCATTGCTAGCAGCAGGAGAGGTGAGGTCCTCATACCGCAAAGACAGTTTGGTTAATGTAGATGCCAAAGAGGCTCCGATGAAAAAATCACCATCCATGAGGTATTGTCTTAGAGGAGGTCGTGCTTCTTTAGTGGTTTGGCTAAAAAATATCAATGTTAACAGTTGATTTACTATTTTAAAATGGTCATTTCGTCAAAACTGAAGCATTTGTATGTTAATGAATACGGAAATAACGAAATAAACAACGTAAACTAAAAGTCAAACAATTAGGAATGCACGTCATAGATTTTTTGAAAAGAAAAAATAAATAAGTGATAAATGTGTCACTTTTCTTGAGCATATACCTACGCAGATTGTTTTGAAAGTAATCACATATACTGTCTTAACTCGACAAACTACGCTTTAGATGGATAAATGCCTTGCACAAGTCGATATGTGACACTGTTTATGTTCGGTGCACCGTTGATTTTGGTTAATCATAATAAATAATAATAATAATAAAATTTATTACACTTAAATACATAAAGTTTTAACAAAAAAGAAATGTATAAAGCCAGTCAAAGATACAAGTTTAAAGTTACAAAATTTACATAAAAGTAAAAAAAAACAATAATTAGCAAGTGCACTACTTACATAAGTTTATATTCGCGGTGTGCAAGTACTTGGAAAGGGAAACGAGAAACGACCCTGCGCGAGTCGCGGAGAAATATTGCAACTATCTTAAATAATTCATATTGTCAATTGAAATTGTCAAATTGACGTATATTTCATACCTTCTGTCAATGAAGCAGAAAAATTATATATTGCTCCACAATATTGATATGATATGCAATTATTATATAAAGGTAAATTTAATTAATTGTATTTTGCTTGCAGTACTGCATTTTAATAACTAATTTTATTTACTACATACAATTGTTGATGTTTTCATAACATAACCTGAATCTTATTTTTTCTTCTTATTATTTTTTTGGACTATGGCCTTGACAATTATCCAGTAACCAGGACTAATATAATTGGCCAATATAATTAAAAATGCGAATAATAGTACAGAGCGTAGAATAGGGGTCGCTTTGCCGAACTTGCACGGTCCCAATAGGTACATTTAGATATGTTAGTTCCATGTACCATTCATAAAATCGTTTGTTGTATACGGTTCTAATTTACACAAAAAGCTTACAATCTCCCTTTTTATCATGGAGATATCATCAGATATCTTCAAGTGTAGAGGCAGGTGGTTGTAGAATTGTATACCTGCATATAAAGCTCCTTTTTCCAGTAATGTGAGCCTAGGATAAGGGATATTGTAGTTGAACTTGTTTCTGGTGTCAAAGTTGTGGGATATGTTAAATTAAATGGTTGAAAGTACTGCTTGTTGGTAAATACGAGTTTCAGACACTCATATATGTATAGGGCTGGTATAGTGAGTAACTTTAGCGACTTAAAATGACTCCTGCATGATTCAGAGTATTTTAATTGCTTCATGATACGTACTACTTTTTTAAACGCTTTTATTTAGTTCAATAGTTTGCGTCAAATTTTTAGACGTTAATTTGACTGCCTTTTCTCCAATGCAAATGAGTGAAAATTTGCAGAAATATGCATTCGCCGGAACAATACAGAAATAATCAATAAAAAAAAAATTTTATGTTTATTGTTTAAATAAAAAAAAACGATTTTAATGGAAAATGCTTAAATTCTCTTGTTTTTTACTATGTAAAAACTTGAAACTTTTACGGATTGCAGCTAATGATATGCACTATACATAATTTCACTTTTTACGTTAATTGTTTACGTTATGCTTCATAAACAAATAATAAAGTTTCAAATTTTTTGCCGATTCCGACTACTTTTTATGTTTGTACATCATATGTTTTATATACATATTTTAATAAAAATGACGATATATTTTAATGTTTGAAAACTGTAAGACTAAAAAGTAAGAAATAAAAAAATATGAAAAAATTTTTTTAAGAAACGCTTTTCTTTAGTTACGAGTGACTAAAATTAAACATGTTATAAAAAAGTCAACCAAAAAGCAAAAAATAAGAAAAATTGAAAAAATCTAACACATTCGTTAAAGAAAAGCGTGGTGCGAAAACCGTTTATTCGATGAAGACGCGCCACGCTTTTCTTTGACGAATGTGTTAGATTTTTTCAATTTTTCTTATTTTTTGCTTTTTGGTTGACTTTTTTATAACATGTTTAATTTTAGTCACTGGTAACTAAAGAAAAGCGTTTCTTAAAAAAAAATTTTTCATATTCTTTCATATTTTTTTATTTGTATTTTAAAAACTTCGTTAAAAGAAGCATATAATGACTCTAGTGTCATCTAATGACAAATACTTGAACTATAAACGTAATATTTTTTGAGGTAAGAGTTTGTAGTTTTATTAAACTGTTGGTGCAATAAAACCGTTTTTATTATTTTTTTTTTGAAGTTATACTTCTTTACCGGCGATAGAGGGTGATTTTTTTATATGTTAAAACCTATCAGCCCGGCGCATGCGCATTATAACTTTGTTCTGATTGGATGTTCAAATGACATGTCAAAAATTATCCGATAAGGCAGCTGTGGTTTGGAGGTAAAGGTAAAGGTAAACAAATGTATAATATATTAGTTTTATTGTTGTGAGGACAGAAACAAAAAAGTTTATAATATTGTTTTGACTTTTAAATAGTTTTTAAAAGCAACAGGTACGTAATAATTGTTAATGTATCATGGGTATAAACCTACCTATTTGATCTGCCAAAATACATAGTATGTAATACTTTTATTTATATAATTTGATTATCATCAAAATTTCTATCAATATTCACCTAATATATTGTTTTTTTTTAACTCTGTTTTGTTGTATTTTTTCAATTCTAAATCATTTCAATTCAAAATTAAAATAATTTGATCAATTTTCAAAATACATATCAAAATATCACAAGTTTAATCCGTTTAGTTAGTCGATCTTCGTAAATAATGACACATAGTGTCCGTGACTAAGCGGAGAAGGCGAAGGAATTCCAATACCCCGCTCTTATCAGCGCTGGTTCGAGTCCCAATAGAAACTTTCTTTTTTGTTTTTTTTAATACATTTTATGATTGTAAGTATATTTATTATATAATTGTATTTTCAGAAAATACGTATTTAGTTAAAAAAAATTTCGACAATTAATGTTCAGACATCATTTGTGGCTTGTTTAATGTGTTTGTGTGTGTTTTATTCTTTTATTATTTTAATTTTTGGCACTGTTCTAATAAAAATGTTTGAGAAGTAGTAAGTATAAATTAGTTTAATATTTAAACAAAATATAAATAAAAAGTATATTAATTTCGTTTAAATCATATAATAGAAGTATAACTTCTTACGTGCGTACAAAGTACACACACATTCTTTTTTTTTTTTTTTTTTTTTTAGTTGTGACACTATTTGAGCGGAGGTGCGATAACTGGAATTATGTATACATTTTTTTAGTTGTGTCGCTTTTCTTCCGGATGAGCGAAATGTGTTAATATTAATTACTGGTATTAATATTTACCTGACAGTGTTGAAAGCTGATTGGGTAGCATATGTTCCATCGGAAGTAACTAAAGTGGTGGCGCCTGCAGCAGGTGCAGGAGCATTCTCTTCCGTATCTCCTGCTATTAACTTCTGCTCAGCTTCAACGAGGGATCCTTCACCCAACAATCTGTTAATTTCTCCAACGATAACTTCTATATCGGAAGCAGTACTCGCGTATTCTCCCAAAATCCAAATTGCTGCTCTATGGACTTTGACCAATTTAATGTCTTTGAAAGTTTCGATGAGTTTCTGTAAATCAAAAGATATATTTTTTACTGAAGACTTTGTTGTAAGTTAGTAATATCTAAAATTCGATTGTAGGCTATTTTTATTGCAAAAACACGCTTACTTCATTCAAGATCTCTGAGGTCAGAGAATTGTCAAAATATTAGAATAGGTATCACTTTTCATCATGGCCGTGTTTTTTGTAAAGTGAGAAGCTAGGCATCATTACTTGTCAGAGATATTTTTCTTTGTCCTTGTTTACTGTACAAACAATAACTATATTTTTTATTCTAATTAATTATGTCAATCGCTTTTCATTTCTTGTCGAAATACACTCTGGGCCAAAATTAACGATTAGTCGATTTTTTTAATATGTTATTACCTTATTCTTTGACAATATCGTTATAATAATATTGTTGTTAAACAGGTAAATTTTTATTGTATACCGGGTGCACGAATCAAGCTGTTTTTTTTTTTTCTTAAAGTTTGCATCACCCTGTGGAATATTCTAGCATTTGTAGAATACTGAAATTAAAACCTAACTATAGCCTCATATGCTTTCTCAACATTATGTTTTTTTTATTGATTCGCTTATGTTGAATAATAAAAAGTTAGGTGCTTTAACAACTAGACATGTTTTTTATCAATACAGGGTGTTTTTAACTTATGTCCGCAAATGCTTCGTTTTCGAGATAGGGGGGTGTTGAAATTTTTCTGACAAACTGACGATTTATTTATTGCTTTAAAACCGGTTAAGATATGCAAATGCAATTTGGTGGGTTTGATGACGTAATTATTGCATATTTTTTGACATACAATTAAGAATTTAATATTCACCATTGATGCGCATACGGGTAATATGAGCCATCATATTGCCCTATACACTGTAATATTGTTGTTAATTAATATATTTCGGCATATTATTAATATATTTCGGCAAGTACTGAAAAATGATTGACATCATTACTTAATTATTATAATAAAAAATTATAGTTATTCATTAAAAATGTATAAATATTTTCAATTACATTTATTATTTGTACAGTAAGTCAATAAAAACAAAGAAAAATACCTATCTCGACAAGTAATGACGCCTAGCTTCTCACTGTACAAGAAACATGGCCATGACATCTCTGACGTCAGAAATCTTGAATGACGTAAACGAGTTTTTGTAGTAAAGATAGTATATTTAAGTACTTTTATGTTAGAATATACTTTTGTTGAGATTGAACGACCTACAAACATAATACTTGCATGCAACTATCAATCATTGTTTATCATGACGTAGAGGTAATCGTTACATCTAACTAACGTATTATAGTATTTTTACTACAAAAACGTTATTACGTAGGTCAAAATTTTTGACGTAAGAGAACTGTCAAAACATTAGAATGTGACTTTTCATTATTGGCATGTTTATAATAAACATGGCGATAATGAAGTCACATTCTAATGTTTTCACAGTTCTCTTACGTCAAAAATTTTGACCTACGTAATAACGTTTTTGTAGTAAAAATACTATAGTTTAATTTACATAGCTACTGTGTTGAAAATAGTGATGGCCGAATCGAATACTTTTAAGAATCGAGAACTTAGTACTCGAGGATTTCTAAGAATCGAGAAATTTTTTGAGTACCGAGAATCGTATTCATTTTGAAGTTGATTTAAAATACACACTGTTTTAAATTCATTTACTCCTTATTTGTAATGTTTATTTATATTCGCTAATGATTCTCACACTCACTGAAATATGTTTACAGAAATGTGATAGGCTGAATTGGTCGTTTTGATGGTCTTGAGAATAAGCACCTTTTCTTTGTTGAATGGGGAAATCCTATTAAAAATAAATATTAGTATTAGACTACAGGCCCATGTCCAAAATGGATGGGTCATATGAACCACAAGGTGACGTATATAGGACGATATAAGAGCATAAAATAATAAGATTCAGCGCTATGCCGTCACTTGTAAGTAGTCCAACTGAGTGCTGGTGATGATAATTCAAAAGTGCAGGTAGAGTGGGTACATTTTGGTCATATATTTTTGTACGGAATTTTTACCATAGATAGACCCATGAAAAATAATAAGAAAGCGCGCAGTGCCGTACAAAAATGGCGAGCCACAAAGTTGGTAAATTTTTTTGATTTTCTGACAATTTCCAGGGCAAATTTGGTCATTTCATTCTGTACGGCATCAGTTTCATACTGTTTCAATACAACTTCTAATCCATTATTCCGCAACGCCGTACAAAAATCACGCGACAAGGGGAAAAAATCGAGGGTTGCAATCCCCTCTCTTTCCGTGGTCCGGGGGGTGATTTGAAACAACATAAAATTAATTTATTTTGAAAGTATTTTATGCATAGATAACATTATTTTACATGCCGTACATTATCGTTGGTCCAAAGGTTTGTAGGAAAAAAAAGCTCAAGGAAAAATCCACAGAATGAAATGTACGAAAAATCCATATAACGAAATGTAAGGTGAAATTTATGACGATATTTTTTTATGCGGCATTTAAATAGTTCATTTGTACTTAATCCAATAATTTATAAAAAGTTAACGCCGTACAAATCTGAAAGTTCATATTGATAAAAAAGTAATAAAAATATTAAATAAAAATAATTTACATATATTTATATCGCTTAAGGAGCAACGTTATGTTACGACGTTTAGCATTTGTAGGCATATTATCTACACCTGCCTATAATACTGTACTGTGTGCTAAGTAGTCGTTTTCTAGTAATAATTTTTCTAAAAAATAGTAGTTGTTTTATTTATTCACATCATTACAATGAAACCAATCAATTATATACATGTAACAATAATGCTTGAAGTATATATGAAACCAAAAAGTATACAAAACTGTTGATACTGAGATTTACAGTTTCAATTCTTGGATATTATATACCTACACACCCTTTCACTTCAGTTAGACGTCATAATGATTTTATCATATATTATCAATAATAATTGTTCTCTTCAAAAATATGTTAATACCGTACAGTATCAATTGACCATAAAATACTATGTACCTTTAAAATGGTAGCGTCATTATCATCAACCTAAAAGATATGGTATGCATTAAAATGTACGGCATCATTTTTTCCTAATTTATTTATCTTAATACTATTTAAAACAAAGGATAAATGTATAAAATTGCTATATTTTATTAATCTATGAATATTTAAACTGTGGCAATATTTTAAAAAATTTCTGTTTTTGTATTTCTCTATAATTTTTTTAGAACAGTTTCTTTTGAACGGCAATACTATATAACAATTATATTTTACAATATAATGTTAAAGAAAAAGTTGCCGTACAGAGTCAAATGATTTTTTTAGCTTTATAAATCAAATATACCATGAAATTCACATAAGTATTAATATACATTCAGATGAACAATAATTTTTTGACGGCATTATTTTTAATAGTACTTTTGAGTGCTAAATAATGTTTTGGAACCGAAGCCGTACTTTTTCAAATCACCCCCCGGGCCACGGAAAGAGAGGGGATTGCAACCCTCGATTTTTTCTCCTTGTCGCATGATTTTTGTACGGCGTCGCGGAATAATAGATTAGAAGTTGTATTAAAACAGTATGAAACTGATGCCGTACAGAATCAAATGACCAAATTTACCCTGGAAATTGTCAGAAAATCAAAAAAATATACCAACTTTGTGGATCGCCATTTTTGTACGGCACTGCGCGCTTTCTTATTATTTTTTATGGATCTATCTATGGTAAAAATGCCGTACAAAAATATATGACCAAAATGTACCCACTCTACCTGCACTTTTGAATTCTCACCAGCACTCAGTTGGACTGCTTACAAGTGACGGCATAGTGCTGAATCTTATTATTTTATGCTCTTATATCGTCCTATATACGTCACCTGGTGGTTCATATGACCCATCCATTTTGGACATGGGCCTGTAGTCTATATCAGTTGTGCATTCATATTATTGTCGTTTTGTTTGTATCCAAAATTATTATTACGCTAGTCCGGCTAGTCTATTATATTATTGGACCTATAAAAATATTTGTAATTAAAACTAACTTCTCCACTTGACGCAGCAAGCGTGTTTAAAAGTAGCTACTGACTCCGAGTACCGAGACTGTATTCGAATACTTCGGTTTAAGTTCTCGAAACATCTTGAGAACTTTCAGGAATCTAATACTAAAAGTCAATTTTTGGTATTTGAGAACCCCATCACTAGCTGAAAAATAAATTCGCTCTCTATAAGTAAGTAATGCATATGTTATAATCAAAGCCCGAATTTCAGGCACTCCTAGGTTTGACTAGGCAATCCTCAGGTCTGACTGACGGTCTTAGTCAAAGCCCGAAATAAATTACAGTTTCGGTCTTTGACTAGTCAAACCTAGGACAGACTAAGTTGGTCAGGCAAAGGTCGAAATTTAATTTTATGAAATCGGGGTTTGACTAGTCAAACCCCGATCAGCTATTAAACTGTCGTAATTTGTTAGATTAGATTTAATACGTCATTTTTTAATTGTAATGTTTATTATTTTTATATTGTCGTAATTAAAATAAAAAAAATAGTGTTTATTCTCACATGTTGAGGCATTATGGCATTTAGAATTGCACAATACGTTAGATCTTTTACTCTTACGTAATTTGAAAGACCATTTCTTATTGCAGTAGCATTTTATAAATCCTTGTCCTTCAAATTTAGAATCTTTTGTACTAATTTCTCTTAGAGACAGAGACAGCTTAATGTCTGGAGCATCTTCGAAATTAAGAAATTTCTCTATGATGCTGCCATAAGAATGCCACTTGTCTATTTTCAATGAAAAATCTCTAAGAGTTTTCGATATGTGAAAAAAAATTGATTTTCATTTTGTAACTTCAAAGGGCTGTAACTTTTTTGTGTGCACTATTGTATATAGGTAAGTGAGGTTCAATCAACCTATTTTTGATCCCAGAATCTGTGGTATAATTTATGGCCAATCTTTTCGGGACACCCTGTATAAACCGTCAATTGTTTTATCTTGTATGCTACTCAAAATATTTCGATCATCCTCTTTGGATCTATCAAAGCCGGGGATAGGTATTGTTACAGTTTTTCCGATCGAAATTGGAGGATTTTTTTTCACTTCATTGTTTCATAGCATTAGCCTGGGCATGAAGATCTTCAATCGCATTTCCTTTATTTATTTTAATCTTTTCTGTCTGTGCACAATGCATGCTCGAACGCGTGCCAAGGAGATGCTCGAAATATTTTGGGTATCATACAAGATAAAACAATAATTGACGGTTTATATAAAGTTGGTACGAAATGCGGAACAATAAACATACTTTTTTCATGAAATCAAATAAAAGAATGCAAAGAGAATTTCCCTAATTTCGAAGATCTTCCAGACGTTAAGCTGTCTCCAAGAGAAATTAGTACAAAAGATTCTAAATTTGGAGGACCAGGATTTATAAAATACCACTGCAATAAGAAGTGCTCTTCGAAACCATGTAAGTGTAAAAGGTCTGACGTATTGTGCAACTCTTAATGCCATAATGCCTCAACTCAACATGCCAGAATAAACACTAATTATTTTTTACAGGTATTATTAACAGGTATTTTAATTACGACAATATAAAAATAATAAACATTACAAGTAAAAAATGACGTATTAAATATAATCTAACAAATTACGACATTTTAATAGTGATCGGGGTTTGACTATTCAAACCCCGATTTCATAAAATTAAATTTCGACCTTTGCCTGACCAACCTATCTCTCCTAGGTTTGACTAGTCAAAGGCCGAAACTATAATTTATTTCGGGCTTTGACCGTCAGTCAGACCTGAGGATTGCCTAGTCAAACCTAGGAGTGCCTGAAATTCGGGCTTGAGACTATAACACATACATATTTCTTTTAATTAATGTAATAGTTATTTATGTACCAAGTCAGTAAAGTGACTCTTTATCGAACGAGTCTGATATTACGAGAAGAGCGAGCGTAGCCAGCGAGGCGAGTAACAGACGAGTTCGATAAGGAGTCTTTACTGACGTGGTGCATAAAAAATTTTATCGCCAACATATTTTTTTTTTAACTTATGTCCGAACCACTTGAGTTATAAACGACAACAATGGAAAATACGTATTAAAAATAAAAAGAGATTATAATATTAAGTAAATACATAATGTACTAACAAGAAGTATACCTGAAAAATTTGTGATACAATTAAATGTCTTTTATTCCTATTTCCGTTAAAAACTGTATTGATATTGTTATTTGTATTGTCTCTAAGAAGCTCAGATATGTCCCAGGGAAGGTTGAGTTTACTTCTCGTTTGCTGGTATA
The DNA here is from genome assembly GCF_917563875.1 of Diabrotica virgifera virgifera. Lineage (NCBI taxonomy): Eukaryota > Metazoa > Arthropoda > Insecta > Coleoptera > Chrysomelidae > Diabrotica > Diabrotica virgifera. The sequence continues at coordinate 40,577,080 of NC_065448.1, forward strand.
TTTGACAATAGGTTAAGATGTGTTTTATTGATATAAAATAAAATTTGCCAATTTAAAAACTTTTGAAAATTTAGTTGTCATAATAAATAATTTCATGACAGTGAGTGATGACAGATACCTCGCAAGATGGCCGCTTTCGATTTTTAATCGATAGTTATCAATATTGAATAATTACTAAATCGGTAAAGTATTAATTTATTTTATATGAATATATTAACAAAATACTACAGAATTTCACTTTTTGACATAAATTTAATTGATAATATAGCAAATTGCGTACAATATTTTTAATAATTAAAGTAAATAAATTTCAAGTCCACTCAAATACTCGCCATTCGATTACTGCCATCGACCACTTACATTCAATCTCGGTTAATTTGATTAATCGCGGCAGGTAAAGTAAAATTCTTCTTTCAGTACAATAAAGTGCTACTTTACTGCCGCAAATGAGGACAAATGAGTACAATAATGAATCACTTTAGTGACGGTTGGCGATAAAATATATTATCAGTTAAAACCGTATTTTTGCTTGTATTCGACAGTGCTTCAAATATTGGGAGAATTTGCTATTAACTTTCTCATCAGAGCGGACCATTTAAGTAAAACATTTCATCCCTAATCCAAAATAGTGACAAATTCAAAATATAATATAGAGTTTACGCAATAAAGGTTCAACAATCAAAAATGTTGATTTTTACAGTTTTAGCTGTTGTTTCAGTTTCTTTAAAATTTCTAAAAGTGGAGTATGCATCTTTAAACCCGTCATTTAGCCAATTTATACTTTACTTACCTCAATAATTAACGGTTGCAATTCTTTAAACTTCTGTATGGCTTCCCTTAAGAACAGCAATACATCTGTGGCAGCCAGTTCATTATTATCGGATAAAAATTCAATCAAGACTGGTATAACACTACGTGCGATATCTGGGAACTTAATGGAACACGAATGTAGAGTCCTTACTAACAATTGCCTGTACTTTCCTGTATCCTCATGTTCACTGTCTACCGTTTTACTCACTTCCTTTGTTAATACTAATACCATTTCTTCTATGTTCCGTGAAGAGACTAATTCAAGGGCTAGACTTAAAGTCTTCTTGCGGACTTCTAAGTCAGGAGCTACAACATACATCTAATTAAAATTTTTAATCCAATGGAAAGCATTATTGAATTACCAGAGAGTACTCTCAGTATGTCCATAACTAAATCCTGCAGAATTCTTTCGTGATTAGGAAGCTCCTTAAGTGCTATCAGCCTGTCCAAAACGATGAGTTTTACATTGTTGTCACTTTCTTTGATAATTAACTCAATGTAACAGCTAGCAGCAGCTTTAACGGCAGTCGGGGCACTGGAGAGGGTGACTAAAGTTCCTGCAGCTTCGTACCTTCAAAAAAAGGGTTCAATAAATCAAAATCAAATTACACATCATATTTCCCACGTACTAGGGTGAATCAAATATGAACTGACTTTTTCATCCCCGCTTAGCATAAACTAGTAATATCTCTAAATTAGTTCTGTGGTGGGACGTTATAGTCTAATGTGTGACTTCACACTACCGCCTGTAGGGTTGCCAGATTGGGGTATTTTCCCACAATTTTGGGGTAATTTTAAAGCATCTGGGGTAATTTTTATAAACACAGAAATGGTTGGGAGATTTTGTTTGGGGAATTATGGAAGAGTTTAAGGGATCATGGTAAATTAAATTTGCGAATGTACATAGAACTGTATTTTCTACTCTCATATAATCGAAGACGATAAGACCTATGAATTATTTCCAGAGCTCTCTGTTGATAAGTAGTATAATTTTGTTTTACTATTCTCTACATTTGACTACTGATTTATTAAAATGCAGCAAATATTTAAATTTGGGGGATTTGAGCTTCAATTTGAGGGAATTTCAGTTTCTAAGGGGAGGATTTATAAAATCACATCTAGCAACTCTGACCACCTGTTCTCTAATGACGTGCAGTGAGTTACTGTTGCGATGAGCGAGAGAGTAGTGCCATGTTCGGTTGCACAACGCATTGCCATCAAATTCCTTACAAAAGAAAATGCTGGTCTCGCTGAAATTTGGAGAAGATTAAAAAATCAATATGGAATCAACACTGTCCAGTACACAAGTGAAATTTTGACATAGACAGGTTCGTGAAGGACGAGGTGCCGTGCAAAACAAGCACGTCTCAGAAAAATATTATGCCATTGGTGACCTTATTGCGACAGATCGTCGACTGATCATAGCACGAGTTCAACAAACAGAAGGAAGAAGCTATGGTAGTGTCCAAACAATCATCAGAACAAAACTTCGGGTTTCAAAAAATTTCGGCAAGGTGGGTTCCAAGACTTTTGAATGAAGTTCAACGAACTTCTGGTGTCGAAATTTCTCAAAGACTGCTGACGCGTTACGAAACAGAAGGAAATGCATTTTTACAGCGTATAGTGACAAGCTATAAGACTTGGATACATCAGTATATACCTGGTCTAAAAGGGCAAATAAGGCGTGGAAAAAAAAGGAAAAGATTGTCAGATAAAGGCAAAAAACTCGTTTGTCTGCAGGCAAAGTTTTGGGATTATCATGGTGTTTTGCTGCTGGATTTTGTTCATGAGAGACGAACCATCAATGCCGCTTATTACTGTAGCCTTTTGGACCGTGTTCGAGCTGCCTATAGGTCCAAAAGACTGGGTGTCCTATATGAGATGTGTTGCTCTTTAATGACAACGCCCGACAGCATACAGCTGCCCTATCACAAGAAAAAGTATCGTAAATGCATTGAACTGTCGTTGAACATCCTGCATTCACTCCTGATCTTTCACCATGGGATTATCACATGTTCGGGCTATTAAAAGATGCAGTAGGCGGAGCGCGTTTTGATGATGATAATCATGGAGCAATTCGTGAGCAATTGGTCAGATATCCGCCCATTTTTTTGAAAATGGAATACAGAACATTCTAGCCGCTGGGAAAAATGTATAAAGAAGGAAGGAATGTACATAGAAAAATTAAGGATTGTTTAATTGTTGTAAATATAATTCAATAAAATGTTATTAGCAAAGGTCGTTTTTTTTGTTTTTTTCATTCTATGTGATGACTGTGGGAGCACAACCCATTTGCCAGACTAATCATATTTGATTCACCTCTCCGTATCATTCACAGTAGAATAAGTGTGAACAAGATCAGAATGAAACGCAGTTTGGATTTAGAGATGGATTGCAAACAAGAGAAGCACTTTTTGCGCTGAATGTTTTGCTACAGAAATGTTGAGATCAACGTGAAGATCTCTTTGCAGGTTTTATTGATTATAAAAAGACATTTGACACAGTACATCATGGCAAGTTAATTAAAATAGTAAGAGATAAAGGAGTTGATAGCCTCGGCGTCAGGATCATTGAAAAATTATAATTGGCGTCAAACAGCGACCGTTCGTAGTATTAATAAGAGGTCAGCAAAGGAGTGTACAGAGGGTTGTGTGCTATACCCACTCTTGTTTAGTTTATACTGAAAACTGATAAATACTATCAGATATGCAGATGACATAGTTATATTGAGTAATGAAGTAAATAGATTATGTCTTTTTTAAGTCCATTAACATCGTGGGACGAGAGATGAGAGTAAATACTTATCAAAATACACAATTAAAAATTGGACAACTAATACTCAGGGTATTTAATTTTAAATATCTAGGTTGTTATATTACCGAAAAATTAGAGTAAGGAAACAAGTGTATGCTGAAAAGATCCAATTCAAAAACACCAAATAATACCATCAGGCAAAGAACCAAAATCAAAGAAATGGTAGAACATGTAACTGAAAAGAAATGGAGATGGGCAGATCATGTGGCAAGAACACCAAACTACAGATGGACTAGAAGATTATTGTAATGGCTACAAAAGAGCAGAGGTCGACTACCAACATGCTGAAGTGACGATGTAAAGAGAACTGCCGGGAACTGGATGATGATAGATCAAGACAGGGAGTGGAGAAACAAGGAGGCTTATGTTCAGCAGTATACAATAACGGCTAGATGATGAGTACTTACAGAGATGGAATTTTTCACAAAAATAAAAGAAAAATTAATGGCACACCTTTAAAATTAACACACCTAACTAACTAAATTACTACCTTTAAAACCTACGACATACAAATAGAAAATATTTTTTGTAAGCAAAATATTGCAAGATACAAGTACATACCTGACAGCAGGACTGCTTGAGTTCAACAAGTTATATATACATCTAATAAATCTAGATCTTTCCGCAGGATTGGAATGACACACCTTATATATCAACTCAACGATGACCAGTTGTAGAATATCTCCAAATGAATTTACTTGATCTAAAAATATTTTCTCTAAAGTATTATCCATAAAATAATGTAAAGGGTTAAGATCCCCCAGCGCCTTAACCCCTTAAGATAGACAAAATGCCGTCACTCCCAGAATTGATTTTTTTTTTTCATTGTTGTATGGGCTATCTATGTGATTCAAAAATAAGATTCAGCGCAATTTTAACTCCCCCTCCCCACCAAAAACGTAATTTTTCATTTTTACTCTTGTTTTTGGGTGGGATGCAATTAATTTAAGTAGTTGAGGCATAGTTGATGCTTTTATAAAACATGTCTATTTTTTGTAAAATAAGGTTGGATGTAGATAACATCAAAATGCATATAACTGGTTTTTAAGGGTTTTTTAGATTTCTCCTCTTTTATAGACTTCAAAATAGATCAAATCAATTTTTTTAGAGTTTATATATAATTAGAAGTAACTAAGTCCTTTAGGACATTCAAAAGTTGAGCTAAACACGTTCAAACCCTCAAAAAGACCCCCAAAAAAACCCTCCACATTTTTGGGGGTTTGAAAGTGTTTCTCCCATTTTTGAATGTTTTAAAGAACTTCAAACTTAAGATAAATAATAATAAATTATATATAACCATAAAAAAACCTTGATTTTATCTATTTTGAAGTCTACAAAACGGGGAAAATACCCGAAAAAACCCTAAAAACAGTTTTTTTGGGTTTTTGAAGGTGGCACAACTTACGGAAAATTTTCAAAACAAATTAGAAATATAATTTTTGATAAAATACACAAATACATAGACCTGCAGCCATCTCAAAAAAAAATTATAAGCTTTTAACTCGGGATCGGTTGCAGCGTTACAAAAAATTTAACATTTTATGCTTTTCCGTGATAACTTGATGAAAAATTGTGCAACATAACTTTCCACCCGTAAGTGCCTCGAGGGAGGGTGTAATAATGCATAGAGTTTTTTTAATTTATGCCTTTACAACTGATTAGCTTTAATAATTGTCAGAACAACATAACAAGTAAATAAAAATAATATAAAATAAGTTTCTTTAAAATTCGTATTGTTAAATTTAATCCAACGCGTAACCGATTACGTGAGAGAAAAGAGCTCGACTGTTCCAGAGACATGTTAACAATAGACCAGGCTAGGGATATGCCACTCAATGCATCGGGGTGTAACGCCAATATCAAGTACAGTGGTCTAGCTAGAGGTGGGAGTAATGGAACGACACAGACGCGGCGGCCATCATATGCTAGTAGACAAGGCGGAAACGGCGGGTTCGTTGGGAAAAATATTCCCATGAGATATTTTTGCATAATCACATTCGTGAGACATCCCAGAATAAGGTTCAAGAAGTCGCCCACGAGAAAAGTGGGCCAATTTTTTTTTAACAATTTTTTTTTAATCAAATTGCAAAAATCAATATTTTTGGCCCGGACTAATTTTTTTTAGGTTTTTTGGACCATTCTGGACAAAAAAGGTCTCTTATAATTTTTCTCTTAAGTTGATATTTTTCGAGTTATAAGCAAGTTAAAATTTGAAAAACGCGAAAATGGCCATTTTTAAGACTTAATAACTCGGTCAAAAATTATTATTTTCAAAGTCAGAAAGTGTCTAAATCAAAGTTTAAAGTCGCCCTTACATGATCCTGAAGAAATATGTGTCATTAATTTATTACTAAGCTGCTATTTTTAATTAATAACAATGAGTGGTTAGATCGTTTTGACGCTGCTGTAAATGTGAGTGCGAGTAAGATGCACAATTGGACTACTGGAATGGCTTCTCTCTCGCACTCAGTATTTACAGCCCCGCACACGTGCATGGCGCTTATTATTATTACTTAAAAATAACAGCTTAGTAATAAAATAATGACAAAAATTTCTTCAGGATCTTGTAGGGGGGGCTTTAAACTTTGATTTAGTCATATATTGACTTTCATAATAATAACTTTTAACCGAGTTATTAAGCCTTGAAAATCGCCATTTTTCGTTTTTTTTTCAATTTTAAATTGCTTATAAGTCGAAAACGATCAACTTCAGACAAAAATTATAAGAGACCTTTTTTGTCCAGAATGGTCCAAAAAATTAAAGAAAAAATTGTTCAGGCCAAAAATATTGATTCTTGCAATTTGATTAAAAAAAAATTGTTAAAAAAAATTGGCCCACTTTTCACATGGGCGACTTCTTCAACCTTATTCTGGGATGTCTCACGAATGTGATTATGTAAAAAAATCTCATGGGAATATTTTTCCCTTCGAACCCGCCGTTTTCGCCTTGTCTATAGAGAGAGAAAGCTAAGCGCCGGTAGAGAGAGATAGATAGACCATTGACCCGACAGTGGCGGCTTTTGGGGGTAGGCAGGATAGGCCGGGCCTACCTAATAATTTTAAGAGCTTTAAAATTGAAAAAGATATATTCAAAAATTATGTTAAAGCATGTAAATAACTTTTAAATGTACTAAGTCACTCAATACATCAGCGTCCCTTAAGAAAACTTTGTTATGATATTATCACAGAAAGCATCGAATCGTATTCAGGCATTTTAAATATCATTAATAGGCCCGCTCCCACCAGGCCGACCTAGCTCACATAAGATCTCCGTACAAAAATCGTTTGAAGTTAAGCAGCTTGCCGGACAATGATTTTATTTGTCGTGTTATGCTTGGTGTATAGGCCCGAATCGAACTGGCCTTCGCCCAGCCTCGTTGCCACTTTAAACATAATTATCGAATTCTAATATAAATTTTCTTTTAAATTTTGATAAAAAAAATATGTAACATAATCTTTAATTGTAACATACTTTTAGACAAACAACACAATTGTAAACAAGTGCACGTTTGCGCAAATGAGTTCAAAAAAATTCCTAAAATGCGAAAAAAAATTTGTTCGATTTTCACTGTTATTACTAATGGTTTGGCCGATCTCGGTTAATTGTTTAAAATTTTTCTTGGAATAGTGCGATAGTTTTATAATTGATACATAAAAATGAGTTTTTCTGAGGCTTTACTAAATCTGTTAAAGTTACCTTCTAAGTATTTTTATACATAAAAATAAATTTATATTTGCATATTATATATTACACATACTTGCTGGCTTGGCCTACCCAAAATTTTACCCCACCAGCCGCCACTGTGACCCGAACTGCTCCGCGTTACGCTATTTTTCGGAGCTGGCCTAATTTATGTGATATTATATATATGGACTGTTCCCGGGTTAAGAAATGCATTTTGAGGTTATGTACACTCAACCTACGAGTCTATAAAAATAGACATGTTTTATGAAAGCTTCAACGATGCGTGTGAATATTTTTGAATTTTTTAAATTGATTGCATCCCTCCTAAAAAAATAAAAACGAAAAATGTTTTTGTTTGTGGGGGAGGGGGTGAGGAAATGGAGTGGGGAAGTTAAAATTGCCCTAAGTCTTATTTTTAATCACATAGAACATACATTGATTTCTGGGAGTGAGATTTAGCCTATCTTAACTGGGAGTACACTTCGCGTCATATAAAACTGGTACACTTTTTTTTCCCAATGTAAACCTGTGTTCAGTTCAGACTGACAATCATTGTTCGTGAATCACTTCGTTGTTGCCATCACAGATAACGGAATTGCACTAAATCTAAATACAAAAAAATAACGTGTAAAATGTATATTTCGAATTGTAATACATATATTTAAATTACACACTTGTTCACTGTAAAAGTTATTCATTTTGTATTAATTTCAAATTTAATTTTTAATTTTTCCAGTGTGTTTTATTTATTGTACACAACTTAATGCAGTTTTGTCCTATAATTTACGAGAAACCATTCACACCTCTCGATTTGACATTAAACATAATAATTTAAAGTCATGTCAAGATTTATTATCTATCATTATTTTTGAATTGAAATATTTTCATAAATTATAATAAAACGCGAAGCAATGTATGGATACTTAATTGAGATGACGGAAAATTACAATTGTTTTAGTTTTTAGTATATTAAAAAATGCGGTCTGTCGCACAGCCCCGTTTCTACCTAGTTTGATATAATATTTTCGTTGAACTGGCAACGTTGTCCTAGAAATTGGAATGATACTTGTGACAAGATCAACTTACACAACTTGAAAAATACGATTTTCGGTTATAAGAGTTGTACCAGTTTTTTTTTGACGCGAAGTGTACCATGTATCCACTAATACCAGAAACTTACCTAAACATGATGCCAAATACGACAACGCCCTTTCTTGGTCAGCATGAAGAAGCATTAAAAACGCATTTCTTTTACAAGACATGTCTTGCTCACCATCCAAATAATTGGAGATCAGTTCAGGAGCATCTGGAATGAGGGCTTCAAAATTTTTGTAAATGGTAAAAATTGCCAGTACAGCATTCCTCCTCACATAGCTGTGCCTATGATCCAAACAAGCTCTAATACTGGGCATTAATGGTTCCAACAATTCTGGTTCCTTCAGTTTGCACAAGAAGCGAAGTGTAGAACCTCTCAAAAATTCATTTGGGTGTTGCAGATCTTTTCTATAGGCATCACATACCAAAATCATCTCTTGTAGTAGTTTACCTTCTGGATTTGTTTTTGGAACTATTTCCCAGAAAATCAATAATAGTTTTTTTGCCAAATGATCTTGTAGAGGTAAAACGTTTCTTATAATGGTCATTAGGAATCCATTCGGCAACCTTTCTCCTGCCAGAATCATGTGAATTATTTTTTCTAATGCTCTTATTTTTACTTTAACCTCACCCTTTTCTGAAACAAAATATACAGTTAGTTAATGGAATAGAATACAGAATAGGGAACTTGCATAAAATTTTAAATTCGAAAAAAATGTTATAAATCACAACATAACATAGTTTAGAACCTGTATCAAAGATAAAAAAGTTTTGTTTGTCTTTCGTTTGGCCCCTAAAGACGACTAAAAATTCAACTTATACCAGCCACCCCAAAACGCGTCGTGACGTCACGCCGTTGTATGTTTACATTCTATACCAATTGTATATATAATTTTAAATTAGACATTATAAACGTCAGTAAAAAATACAGTTATGTGACGTTAAAAGTGTTTTTGATCGTTTGAACTATTCATAGAAAATTTGAACTTTTACAAAATGGTTTTATTTTCAATAGTAAACCTTCTTTCCTTTCCTTCAAAAACTGTATCAAACTCCAATCTCAAACTGGTATACAGGGTGTTTCATTAATAATTGTCCATATAGTAACTGGAGAAACCTTAGCACAAAATACGAAGATTTAACCTAAAACACTTAAATAAAATGTGGTTCCTTACTGAGTTACAGGGTGTTTTATCTAAAAATTTAAAAACTATTTTTGCTCAGCATTTTGAAATTATTCGACGTATCCTTTTCATACTTGGCAAGAAATATAGGTACTATACAAACTACTAAATTATGTTAAACAAACGTTTCTGGCTATTACCAGAGGCGTACGACGAAGGAAAGTGAATGGTTGACCCCTTCCAAATTCTACGCCACTGGCGGAATTGTTATTTTAGTTCAATTTTTGGATTATCCAATACTTTCTATGAAAATAATATACTCTTTATAAATTCGTAACGATAAAGTCATTAGTTTTCGAGATCTTTGAAGTCAAAAATGAAACGACACGGTTATTTTGATTAATGTATTGTGTCGCTTCGTATTTAATTTCAAATATCTCGAAAACTAATCATTTTATCGTTACGAATGAAGAGTATATTATTTACATAAAAAGTATTGGAAAATCAAAAAAATACACTAAAACAGCAATTTCGTCAGTGGCGTAGAATTTGGGAAGGGTCAACCAGCCACTATCCCCAGTCGTACGCCTCTGGCAGTAGCTAGAAACGTTTATTTACCTTAATTTAGTAGGGTGTACAGTACCTACACTTTCTGCCAATTATAATAAGGATACGCCAAATAGTTTTAAAGTACTGGGTACAAATAATTTTTAAATTTTAATCATATGAATCATATCATAAATTAAGCAAAATAACTGTGCCTTTTAATATTTAACTTCAAATATCTCGAAAACTAATGACTTTATCGTTACCAATGAAGAGTATATTATTTACGTAGAATGTATTGAAAATATAAAAATGGCACTAAAATAGTAATTTCTCCAGTGGCGTACAATTTGAGAAGGGTCAACCATTCACTATCCCCTGTCGTAAGCCTCTGGTAGTAGCTAGAAACGTATATTTATCATAATTTAGTAGGGTGTATAGTAGTCGCACTTTCAGCCAAGTATGAAAAGGATACGTCGAATAGTATTAAAATGCTGAGCAAAAATAGTTTTTAAATTTTTAGATAAAACACCCTGTAACTCAGTAAGGAACCACATTTTATTTAAGTGTTTTAGAAGGTTAAATCTTCGTATTTTGTGCTAAGGTTTCTCCAGGTACTATATGGACAATTATTAATGAAACACCCTGTATATTATTACACAAACTGGTATACAGGGTGTCCCGAAAAGATTGGTCATAAATTATACCAGATATTCTGCAGTCAAAAATAGTTCGATTGAACCTAACTTACCTTAGTACAAATGTGCTCATAAAAAAAGTTACAGCCGTTTGAAGTTACAAAATAAAAATCGATTTTTTCCAATATATCGAAAACTATCAGCGATTTTTTATTGAAAATGGACATATATCATTCTCATGGAAGAAGCATCTTAAAGCAAAATTATAGTGAGATTTGTCCACCCATAAACATTTTATGGGGGTTTTGTTCCCTTAAACCCCCCCAAACTTTTGTGTACGTTCCAATTAATTCATTATTGTGGTACCATTAGTTAAACACAACGTTTTTAAAACTTTTTTGCCTCTTAGTATTTTTTCTATAAGCGAGTTTTTATCGAGATGCGGCTTCTTTTTTAATATATTTACATACAAATTTTATGGGGGTTTTGTCCCTTTAAACCCCCCAAATGTTTGTGTACGTTCCAATTAAACTATTATTGTGGTACCATTAGTTAAACACAGTGTTCTTAAAACTTTTTTGCCTTTTAGTCTTTTTTTGATAAGTCACCTTTTATCGAGATGTGGCTTCTTTTTCAAAATATACCCAAAAATGTACATTATAAATAAATTTTCAGATTATAACAGGTCTCTATAATAAATCGTACTTAACCATATACAAATATGTGGTGGATTCGACAAATATTCAAAATATCTCGATAAACACTGCCTGATCGAAAAAGTAATAAGAGGCAAAAAAGTTTTAAAAACACTGTGTTTAACTAATGGTGCCTCAATAATAATTTAATTGGAACATACACAAAAGTTTGGGCGGGTTTAAGGGAACAAAACCCCCATAAAATTTTTATGGAGTGCACAAATTTCACTTTAATTTTTTTTTAAGATGTTGCTGCCATAAGAATGCCACATGTCCATTTTCAATACAAAATCTCTAAAAGTTTTCGATATATGAAAAAAAAATCGATTTTCATTTTGTAACTTCAAAGGGCTGTAACTTTTTTTGTGTGTACTATTGTATATAGGTAAGTGAGGTTCAATCAACCTATTTTTGACCCCAGAATCTGTGGTATAATTTATGACCAATCTTTTCGGGACACCCTGTATATTATTACAACGACATACAGTAAATGTCATTAGAATATAACTATTTTTCCTTTATTCCCCGACGACGAGCTGGCCAAATACCCAAGTAGGTGGAAGCCAATAAACTAAAGAAGGAGAAGAAGAATATACCTAAATATAACGCTGTGTCTAGGTACACGCTAACGTGTACGCAAATAAAAAAGTTAGTGTCAGAGTGTTGGAATTTGTTTAATCGCGTTGTGTTACACTTTAATTTTAATATTGATTAGTAAAGAGATTTCTTATTTTTTATTTGTTTAGTGTTTTATTTTTAAATTAACTATGCAGTGTGGACAATTATTTAGTTGTTTTAATGAGTTAAACAACATTTTAAAACATTATGAAAAAGTTAAGAGACTATAAATTAATATATATTTTTTAGTTATAAGTGAAATAGTAGTACCGTCCAAAATTAAAATAAAAGGAAGACCTAAAGCTTTCACAATAATATTTAACTTGTTTTGAAGCTATTTCCTTGTGGCATTTTTGTAATCAACTATTCTAAATGGGAACTAAGCCACAATTTAACTAAAAAAATAAATCGGACGTCATTGTCAAAATACAAAATATTATTAAATTAAACAAAAATGTTGTTGCTTATTAAAAAAATTTTTCTAATAATTTATTTAATCTGACTAATTTTTGTATTTTGACAATGACATCCGATTTGGACGTCAAAACGTTAATAAAATCATTTTTTTAGTTAAATTTGTGGCTTATTTCCCATTTAGAATAGTTGATTATAATAATTAACTAACATATAAAAATTATTTTAACAATATTTT